>NW_008661282.1:0-2205 GCF_000695815.1 Acanthisitta chloris
CGGAGGAATAGGGAGGAGAAAAAGATAGATTAAAATATGTGGGTTGTGATAAGAACAGTTTAATAATAACACAGAGTAGAATGAGCTACAATGCTATTAGATAATGAAAAAAACCAAAATCAGTGATGCACCATACAATTGCCCACCACCCGCGGACCGGCGCAACCCCGAACCTCCCCCCGGATCAGCCCCTTCCTGCTTGTAACACCGGGCATGATGTGCCATGGTGGGGAATATCCCTTTGGCTAGTTCAGGTCACCTGTCCCAGCTATGCTCCCTCCCAATTTCCTGTGTATCTTCTCACTGGCAGAGCATGAGACACAAGCAAGAAAATGTCCTTGGTTTATGATAAACACAATTCAGCAAAACCAAAACAACAATGTATTATCACTCTGAATTCAAACCACTGCACTACACTAGCTACTGAGAAAATTAACCCCATCCTGGCTAAAACCAGGACATTCTGTAACTTGAGCAACAGTTAAAGGAATGCTTAAAAATTAAAACCAAGACACACAAAGTAGTTCTTGCTGACCTTATTTCTATCTTCACGCATTCCTGTGTCTTCAATCCATCACTTTCTAATGGTCTTGTTTTCTCCTGCTGCCAGGGTTTTTAGGTCTGGTTACTATTACTGTCTTATAGATATAGTTTTGCTAACAAGCTAGAATAGTGCTATGATTTAGATTCTCATATATCCTATGTAATCCTTGCTATCAGTTTCCCAAGATGTGAGAGCGGGATGCTGCTTAAAATTGTAACCTATCATAAGTAAGAATTGTACATGTGGACAAGCGGAGCAACTGATCAAAATTGCGTTATCAGCGCGTAGCTGCATGTACTGGAGACTTTATACAATAAATACTGTTAGGTGCCCAAAATAAAGTTGGCTATCAGAGCATCATATTGGTGTGCTGTACTCCGTTCCTCACAAGGACCCCAACAGTTTTGGTAGGAGGAGGGCTTCAAGGTGGCTTCTGTGAGATGTCAGAAGCTTCCGATATGTTCAATAGAGCCAGTGCCAGCCAGATCCAAAGATGGACCCACTGCTGGGCAAGGCCGAGCCAATCAGTGATGGTGGCAGCGTCTCTGTGATGATTTAAGAAGGGGAAAAAGTTGTTGCACAACAGCAATTGCAGCCAGGAGAAAGGAGTGAGAATATGTGAGAGCAACAACTTTCCAGACACTAAGGTCAGTGAAGAAGGAGGTGGAGGAGGTGCTCCAGACACTGGAGCAGAGATTCCCTGTGAAGACTATGGTGAGGCAGGTTGTCTACCTGCAGCCCTTGGAGGACCCTGTTCCAGAGCAGGCGGATTCACCTGAAGGATGCTGTGATCCTGTGGGAAGCCTGTGCTGGAGCAGGGTCCTGGCAGAACCGGTGACCCTGTGGAGAGAGGAGACCCATGCTGGAGCAGAGCTCCTGGCATGACTTGGGACCCATGCTGGAACAGGCTGTTCCCGAAGGGCTACATTCTGTGGAAGGCACCTGTGGGAGAATTTCTGATTGCTAACGGACATGTGAGCAATCCAGCCTTGCTAGCAGGGCCTGAGCAAGCTGCAAGCTAAGTCAGTCAAGGACGTAGCTGCAGCTGGAATGAGAAAGAAGGTAGCAGGAGAAACAACTCCCGGGTGTGGGATGCAGAAGTTGAAGATAGTTAGGGGTGGAGAATAATGGTTAAGCATTTTTATGATTGATATGTTAATAACCAATTATATTGTGTGTAAAGCAGACTAATAGTAGTAATTAACCAATAATAAGTAGATGCTTATAATAGGTGTGTATAAAATAATCAATTTTATAATTAATAAAGGACATTCATGAAGATAATAATGGTTGTTGCCTTTTTGTACATGAACTCCCGCAGGGAGTATCTAGTATCTAGACCCTTCACCAGCTTTGTTGTCCTTCTCTGGACATGCTTCAGCACCTCAATGTCTTTCTTGAAGTGAGGGATCCAGAACTGGACACTGCTCAAGGTGTGGTCTCACCAGTGCTGAGTACTTGGGCACAATCACTTCCCTAGTCCTGCTGACCACACTATTTCTGATACAAGCCAGGATGACCTGATACTGATCCCTGGGGGGACACTACTAGTGACCGGCCACCAACTGGATGTGGTACCATTAACCACCACTCTTTGGAACCAGACAGCCAGCCAGAGTGCACCTTCCAGGAGAATGCCATGGGAGATGGTGTCAAAGGCT
>NW_008661283.1:0-200 GCF_000695815.1 Acanthisitta chloris
GCGAGCGCTGCTTCGGGGAGATCCGCTCTCCCGCCGGGGTGGGGAGAAGGAGCGGGCACAGACTGCAGACGGAAATGTTCGAACTCTTCCGCGGGTCAGAGCGGCCCATAGTTGTTGAAGAATGGCTAAGGGAACAGGGGCACAGCTCCCAGAGAGCATTGTGCGAGCAAGAGTCGAGCAAAGGTCTATGGGAGCTTTGA
>NW_008661284.1:0-25687 GCF_000695815.1 Acanthisitta chloris
ACGGGAATGTGCGCGGCCGAACGGGGCCGAGGGAGGCAACAGCAAAATTAGACAGGCGGGGTTTATCCGCGGGTCAAGACGTTGGTAAGGATATGTCAGGTTTGCCAAGCCCGATATTACTCCAGTCTGAAAAGTATCATTATCTTTCTTATCACTTGCTTCATTATTTTATCGCTGTACTATGTAGCCTGTAGTAAAGCCTGTCTATTCAGGTGCCATTTCCTCCTTCTTCAGCTCTCACAGCCTATGACAACCTTACTATAACAAGCATGACATATTGCACCACATACCCAGCCACAGAGACCATGATTTATGCAGATGTTGATTTGAATTCTCCTCAAATTGAGGTCAAAATATGCATTTAACTTGCTCAGGCAACTTTGTCATGATCTGAAAGGCTCTACTGTTAAATAAATCACTGTTCTTCAATTAGCCGTTTTTGAACAAATAGTCAATACGCAATTTATTCTTCTATTCTGTGCCCCAAACCCCACCGTTTATTTCCATGTAAGCAGTGCTGTACAAATTCGAAGTTTCAGTGAACAACAAAAATCCTTCTACCTGTCTACAAAGGAACGCTCGAGCAGTGTTCCTCCTCCAGTCCTATCTCAGCTCTGCCAAACTGTTTAACATGAACAAGCTGCCCTGTAAGTCCAAATGCCAAACAGGGTTAGTGGAGTCAGATTCACTAACCATAATAAAGGAAAACAAACAAACAAAATCAACCAGAGGCAAATAGAGCTATGCATTCAAATACCACTGCAAGAACTCAGTCTTTTAATTTTCTGGTAGAATACGAACACTTTTCTTGACATCTGTGCCAACACTAAAGTAACAACTTGTAACACCAATTATGCAGCTTCATCTGCTTTACAGATTGAGCAATTAAATATCTAGATTACTGCCTTTATTCACTGCTCACTGAAAAAGTATAGTGGGAGTTATGTCAGTCACATAACAGACATGTAACTGAAATCAGAACCTGCAGTATCTGGCTATTATATTCTCCCTGGCTCGTGTTCTGTCCCTGGTTCTTCCCCTGGGACACAAGAGATACAGTTACCAGCTTTAACTTGACATACAGGCTCTCCCAAACTGCCTCATACCACTAACAGCTGTGATACCAGAGCCGGGACCAAGTGCAACAAATCCAGAGGACAAACCACACTTATTTTAAAAAATTCAGAGACCTTTATTGATCTGACATATGGTCCCAGAGAACTTACATGAAGATTGTACACAATTATATCACATGATATTTGAAAAACTGTTTAGTTCCAATTTATAGGATTGTATTTTAGCCTTTGAGGTACAAATCTTGGATGCCACAAACTAAGATCAAGACCAAAGTGTCTGTGACCTGGTGTAAAACATTAGACCTGTTCTTCAAAAAGTTCTTTTGAAGAACTTCACTTAATTCTTGAGACATTAACACTTACTTAAGGAATTATGTAATCTATTACCAAACTGTGATATCAAAACCCACCAGCATATTTCCATATCTCTTTGGTCAAGCTAAACAGGCATAAATTTAAAAGAGAGTAAACCAAGTGATGAGATCTTGTTATTGCTTTAGCATATATATACTCCTGTTATAAGCACGATGCACGTATCCTACAGTAGACTCACTGCACACTTCCAGCACCAAGATATGAATTGGACCCAAATTAAATATTCAAATTTATTGAACTAACCAAAGCATGCATTCGGTATTCCATTTCTTATCCTTACCCCCCCAAAACATAGAAATTTTCAACCTCAGCTTAAAAGAAATAATGTGGTGTTTGGAAATTCCCCTCCCCCCCTTTATTTTGCTGCATTTACTCAAAGTAATCTCACTGAACTTTCCAGAACATTGTTTGACTAGAGATTCTGCACGAATAGTCTTCCTCATTAATAAGGGTACTCATTTTCTTCATTTTTAGAGTATTCTGCCATAATCTTAATTTGTGATAAAAAGCATATTTGTGTCCACAAACTTCAGATTCCTAAATATTTGGCAAACTAAGTTTCTCATATTAGAAATGAGCATGTTTGTTGTATTTAAGAAGAATCTGAAACAAAATATGAATCATGTAGTGCTAGAAATGATTGTATCACTACAAGGTGACCAGTCATTTTCATTACAGTAACATTTAATGGACAACTAGAACTGACAGTCTTTTGTATAAATAGAGTAGCAGCAAAATCCATGCTTCACGCCCCAAACCCCCCTACAAGCCACTTAAAGATACTGGGTCAGAAAAAGACCGAATATCATAAAATTGGGAATGGTGCACTTCCAAAAATGCCACATTAGGAGTGGAATAAAGAAATAGAAGGGAAAGGGGGATGTCATATGTGGAACATAGCAGAAGCAAAAAACATGCAAGAGAGCAGACAGAAGTTCAAAGTAATTGGTCTCTGAGGACACACAAGAAATATGGTCAGAGCAAGAAGAAGTTACAGATTTTTTTCCTGAGGAATGATTAGCTAACCACATTCACAATTTAGCTGAAGTAATATTTGCAGATATGCTAACTAGGCCAAGAATTGCAAGAAGATTAGTTCAACTTGCATCAAGAGTATAAAAGCATTTTTATCTCCTGTGTAACAACCACTAGACTGCTCACATGGTGATTTTTAATCTTTTTTTTACCTGTCTCCTGAGTACTAGCTAATGGTTGCTACCAGATGCATAGTGGGGCAATACACACATCAATATTCTGCTGAGTTACAGTAACTCTACACTACCAGGAGATACCCAAATACAGAAGAAAATTTATTAAGAGCATTGTGTATAAATTACATTAAGATACTGTAATAACTTACACATCCACTGGTTTGTGAGAAAGGAAAGTACTGTTTCCCCATGCGATGCACAAAAGGGAAGAGGTGCAGAGAAGTATTATTTTCTGTCAGTAGGTCAATACACTTCTAAGTTCATGAGTCCAGTGCTCAGTTCAACATAATCACCTCATGCCAAACCTCGTGCATTCACCTGCACACACATCTTCACCCAAAAACTGAGCTAGATAACTTTGTCTGGCCAATGGCCAAAAGATGTACTACTGATGTAGAAGTGAGCAAAAAAAAATCCTCTCTCCTTCAGAAGCATTTCCAAGGCACCTCTCTGCATTTAAATGCCTCTTCCTGGTTGTCACAGTGCAAACACCACCTGTTATTACACTGGCCCCAGCACCAGAGCAATATCATCTGCCTAACTTTTTTTTTCTTTTTCCTTTCCTAAATTTCAGTCAAGTCTTCACTCAAATGAAGCCTCCTTCCCTGCACATAACTTTTGGGACAAGGCTGACACTTGCCTATCTGTTCAGCTGCACCACTGCATGAGCAAACTTCATATTCAATCTCTTCCAGGCAAATGAGAGCTACAGGGGATATTTTCTTAAAGGATGGAATCCCCCAAGTGCCAGCACTGAGAAGAGATCAGGTCTCAAGTGTCAACATCATTGGTAAAAGGAGGAGGGAAAAAACTGCTAGCAGCAAAGTAGTAACACTCCCCTGTCCCTTTCAGATGCTGCACTAGAGAACATCCATCCATTTGAGTGCATCACTGGTCTGATGCCATTTTTGGCTCCCAAAGGACTCCTGGAAAGCCATGAATGCTCAACTACAAAAAGTCCAACCACTGATCATCCCTTAACCTTCAAATCAACCAGACTGCACAATGTGTGCTGAAGTTACCCCAAATGTTACTTGAGAGAGCAACAAAAGAGGAGCAGAGCATTAGCAACATTTCCTGCAGATTACTTCAGTCCCAAAGCACCAAAATAAAAAAGTTTCTTTGGTCCATTCCAATAGTTCCTGCTACATACTGTGGCCAAAAAGGATGGACCTCCTGGAGCAGAAGGAACTCTGCCCTGCAGTACATAAACACAGATTTCAAGCAAGCAGCGAAATTTTAATCTCTTTATTTTGTAACTATTTGCATCTATGGAATAAACACATGTTATCCTCTCCAGCATATAGGCAGATTTGGGAGGAACAGAATCAGTCATTTAGATTGGAAAAGACATCTGAGATCGAGTCCAGCTTTTGACTGAACACCACCATGTCAATTCAACCATGGCACTAAGTGCAATGGTCAGTCTTTTCTTAAGACCTCCAGGGATGGTGACTTCACCACTTCCTTGGGCAGTCTATTGCAATGTTTAATCACCCTTTCTGTAAAGAATTTCCTCCTAATATCCAAAACACAAATACCAAGGCACACTGAAAGAACACTTCAAAATATGTCAGTTGACAGTAAACGGTTGGTATAAACTGGAGAAAAGCGTCATATTAGTCCTGCTGATAGAGACCCTTCAGCTAAAGGATTGGTCACCCCATGATGAAGAAAACACTGCTGGCAACACACAGTTGGCAGAAAGCAACATATACATGGACCATGCACAAGCAAAATCTCAACAGCATGTGGAGAGGTCTGAGCGCATCCCAGTGTTCGTGTTAGATTCACATAGATTAGTATCATCACATGTAGATCCATCGACAGCCATCCTAGCTTGCCACAAAATGCAGCTTTATGGCAGGGAAGTAGAAAGCATGATCACAGTTCCATATTAGCCTCAATCTGTCTCAATAACATCCCAAATATGGAAGCAACATGCTGTGCATGACTAGTTTCCTATAGTCTGTGCAATCAAGCTTGCATTAGATGGATGAAATCTGTAGTGAATGGGCATGTGTCAAATGCTAGAAGTAACCAGAAAAAGTAGGACAGGTTTTAAACTGCACAGGATCCATGCATCATTCTTTGATAGAGGAAAGTCTAAGTTGACTATACTTTTTCAGTTTTATACTCACTTTAACAAAAGCTACTTGTCCTGATTGAAAGCAAGTGAACAACATCCCCCATGCTACTTTTCTCTCCATGAGAGCAGATGTTGAAATGCTTGAATCTCATTCCTAAAACAAGAGGACTACATTTCCTCAGCAGAAGCTGTCTTTTTCAGTGCCTCAGCATTAACTACCTCAAGCTCAGCACCTGGATGTTTCACCATCACTTGTGCAGAACCTGGAGAGAAGCACAAAACAATACCTACACACTGCTAATTGTACCAGGCACAGGGGAAATGTTGCTTACTCCAGTAAGAGAGGCATCCCTAGTGCTGCTAAAATAATTTCCTATTTAGTTTCTAAGTACATGCCTAAAAAACACAAGAAGAAACAGTGGCAGATAAGACATTCAGTATCAAAGCAGTGTGCACATGTCCCCTGCAAAACTCATAACTCATTATTTTCAAATTAAAATCATGTCTGCTGTGTCCCCTGAAATATGAAATGCTCCAAGCTAGAGAGAAGGTCAGCTTAATTCTTAACCTTTGCAATGCTCTGGCTTCACCATTTGTATTTGATGAGAAGGTCTAGACTGAACATTAAAATCAATATGCTTAGAGAGCAACAATAGTAATTGGACTCCCTCGGTTTAGAGGGTACAACAGACAGCTATTACAAGTCAGCCTTGTGCTTCAGCAGAACAGGGATGAAGGCTATTAGGAGCTGTAGAAAAACAAGCACTTTTTACATTTGTTAGTTATCTGCATTAAGGCTACAGGTACTTGGCACATCTTACGTTATGTTAATCAGTTAATATTACTGACTAGTTAAAGACTGAAAGATTAACTTGGAAAAAGGAAAACCTAATTCAGTAGACCAACTTCCTTCAGTACAGACATGGCTTAGCTGACATCCCCAATAGGGCTAATTAGCTAGCACAGCAGGAGCCCCACTGTATTCCTGAGCCATCAGCTTTGTTGAGGTACAGGTCTGGCTTGGTAGCCTGTGTGCCCTGGGGCTGGTGAGCCAGTGCAGAAGACCAAAAGCAGCATCACATAGTAACAGCCAAGCTCTACAATCCAACTGAGTGCCACCTACACTAAACCAGGTGGTGACTGGTTTTTCCACGCATTTGGATACCTGCATCATGCTTGCATTGCAAGCCTGTACAGCTAGAAAGCCTGAGCTGATTTGCTGCCAGTTTCCCCAATATCCACAGCTTGTTAGTCTCCTTGTCATGCAAGACATTAACAACTTGCAGAGCTGAGTTGCCAAATACAGGAGAGCTTTACCTGCTACATCCTGTACCTAATAAAAAATGAAGGGACTTTTGTGGCAAAGATGCTGACCCTCAGAAGCATTCAGTCAAATAACCTCTTGCACAGCAATTCCCTGTGCAAGCTTCTGGAATATTCCCCATTACACACCAATAAACACCAGTAAAAGATGTACAATAAAGATTAGCTGTAGCAAAACTTTCCTGCTGCACAAGGCTACAGTAAATTTCATGACTTCATGTTTTCATCTCGCAAGCACAGAAGAGATTGTTTTCCCCAAAGTACACTAGATAGCTTTTCAAAGAGCAGCTCGCAGTGCACTAGAGAGGAGACATCAAGGACACACTTCCATCTCTGCCCCGTTCCTACTGGAGCAGCAGCACCTTGGCTGAACAAAGAGGCTTCATTTGCTGCTGCACACAGCCCCTTCTGTCAGGGGTAGGAGAGCTGAACACAACAGCTCCAATCAGGTTGGGTCAAGGCTTCTCAGCAGCAGCATTACAGCTTAAACACTTACTGCAGCCAAAACAAAGTAAAACAAATCCATTAAAAAGATTCATACAGAGCCCTCTGCTTTGACAGACTTGTGGAAGCCACACCCATAAACAGAGAGTTTCATTTACATATTTTAGAGGCTTATTCATGATACTTGGTTTGCACTCAGCAAATCATGATCCCACCCATTAAGAACAGGAGTGAATGTCACTATGACTTCAGCTGGTGCTGCATACTTAAGCTTCATTAATTCCTCTTCAAGGAATCTATGATCTAACCTACAGTCTGGAAACTAATAAAGTCTATTAAAAGTAAACAACACCAATCCTTTGTTATTATGAGAGCTTTGCAACATCAACCTTAGTTTCAATGGGAATTATTACCTCTCAAACAGAACAAACATTCAAATCAATAAAGACCACAGAAAGCATACACACAAAATAAATAGGAAATCACGACTTTCTAATCCAAAAGCTAAATATGCAGTGTGATTTCCTCCCCTTCAATCAGTTTGCATTTGTCTTTTTAAAGATGACCTAAGCTTGAAGATGAGAAAGCAAAATAGAGTTACTAAACACTGCAGGTGTTGGGCATTCGAGTCCAGGAAAAAGAACAAATTAAAAACAAACCTCAAAATGCATTGAGTGAATTTCTCCAATGGTTTGAATTTTAGACAGACAGAAATAACAGTTTTTGTAGGTTTGGGCTTTAAGCGTGTGACATACTGTATTTTCATTACTTTTCCCAAATGAATACCACGGTAGCTGCTTATTTTTGCAGACAAGTATATGAGATGACTGAGATACAGACTTGAGTATCTGAGCTCAAGAAATGAAATATGTTACAGGCAATCATATGGTTAAAGGCTTTTTCAGTTGTAGTCCAGCCTGCATCTATCAACTGTGCAATTCCAGGAATAATTCCCTCTCATCACTGCAGTTGCTATTAGCAAAGGCAAGGACAGTGGGGAGAGCTGGGGACAGAAAGCCACAGACCAGAGCTAAAATCCTGTTGTGCTGTGAGATTGACCAGAAAGCCAGGCTAGATGGCACACCAGTATACCACCTCCACATGACTCACATTCTTTATTTCTTTTGGGAAAAAGAAAAAGGCCAAAATAAAAGCAGCTTGACGGGCAAGTCAGTAGTGACATAGCAACCCTTTACAAAATAGGTATTATAGGTCAAGCAAGTGCTTCTTATGGCAATATCAACCAGAAGAGTTACATGCCCAAAACAGAATTCCTACCTACTACTGGGACAAAAACACACAAGGCTGGGATGAGGTGCCCACAGGTGAGCCTGGTATGCCACACAGCCAGGCTCCCACCCCACAAGGCACAGCAGAAGAGCCTGAACAGAAACAGCAAGCCTGCTCACACAGAGCATACACTTTCCACACCATTTACCACTTTTCCACGATGATTAAGTCAGACTGGTAGTACATACCTTCCTACCTCTAGGTGCCTTTCTTTCCCCTCCTGAAGAGCAGTAACAAAATAGTGCTACTCAAAGGCACTTTCCCACATTCAGAGGTCAAGGTGGATCCACACCACAGTCTCAGGAGACCCCAGGGATGGTGCACTTCCATATCCACAATCCAATGCTAATTTCCCAGAGTACTGTAGCATCACCACAAACTCACAGCAGCACAAACTGCAAAAAAATGTGGCAACAGCCAGAAAGGCAGAGAAGGCTCCTGCATGTTCTGCCTGCACTAATTTATAGCCCCTCCTTCACGTAACAAGGGCCACCTGGGTGAGGGCCACCTGGAGGAGAGCCACCTGCTCCTAGGCTCCAGAGTGAAAATCACTACTCCTGGTGTTAGTGATGGGAGCACTTTCCAGGACTGATTTCCTGGCAAGGCTGGAGCAGTTACTTCCCTTGACTTCCTGTTGCTGGTCAGACGCATGTCTCTCGGTGAGTAAGGACAGAGAGTGTTTATAGGGGAAGAAACACAGAGTGTAGACAGCTTCATATCTGACCCATGAGGCTGTCAGTCAGATATGTACTAGCTCATTGGTATTTTAATTCAGATGTGTATTGAATTGTACTAACTTACAGTCATTTTTTGTTGGTGAAAAGAATTATTGAGAGAGAGTACAGTACAATAGAATAAATTCAGTTAGTAAAACAGTCTGATGTCTTAAGATACAGATTTCCTGGGTTTTCTTTGATCATCCATTTGCTATCTTTCCATCTAGAGAGTTTGAAAAGCTCTGGAACAAGTCTAGTATAATATTTGTTCCAATATTAATTCTTTTCTTGAATGTAAACAAAATTAAATCTGCAGTAGAATTTTATATTTTGCTTATGTTTGATGTCCCCTTATAGATCATATTTTCTCTGTTCTGCTTCAGGAACTATTATATGTCCCTTACTTGCTTTTGTATTTCTCAAAAAATATTTAATGCACAATTTGTGAAGCAAGGCATGAAAAAGAAAAAGCCTTCCAAAGCTAGTGGCTGAGTACCGATCAATAAAATCTTACTTCTATTGGAGGAGAAACACAGTTGTTCTATAAGAATATCAGAATTTACTATTACTTTTAAAGCAACTTGTAAAACAGTTCCAAGGCCTCATGAACAGGTGAAATGAGCCTGACCATCAGCAGGCCCAAGGTTTAACATAAAGACATAAAAATCAGACCAGAGTTGACGCACTTCCATAGTAGTACTCAACCAGAGAACACAGGGCAATGGTGACCAGCGGCAAACAGAAGGTCTTAGCTTTGTGCAAATGAGGCACAATTTTTCTTGCAAAGAGCAGAATTCTGCAAGAGCAGTCATGTTTCTGGATTTCAAAACAAAGCTTCCTTGGTCTCATTAGAGCCTTTCAAACAGATACATGGAGTATGTCTCAGGCTCTGAGCTGCTATTACCCACTTGACCTGCTATTTGCTTTTCAAGCTTTAGCAAGTCTGTGTAAAACTAATGTTACACCAGAAAGAATAAAAACAAAAGGTTCAAGTTTAGCTGGATTGCACAGTCTCTCAGCCAATTCAAATCTGGAACAGGGGAGGTAAAAGTCCCTCACAGCATTTCCATCTGTCCCAAATAACCAGTAAAACAAAATGCAAAGGGATAATTCCTCTCTCATTTCCCAGCTTTTCAACATATCCATACTCATGTTCATTCTCTCAAAGGTCTAGTATTTCCCCACTCTCTAGAATCATTACACATATCTAGGTCTTCAGGGTTCAATTCAGTCCTATACAGAATGATTGCCTTCAGCTGATTTCCTGAGGCTAAAGCTGGGAATTAATCCTGGATGTTCAGTTGTTCAGCTAACCTGGACCATCCATACAAATGCCACTGGTAAGGACTTGAGTGCCTTTATAGTGCTGACAGAAGTCCTGCGCAGCTTATCACAGGAACTCCATGTTCAATCAACTCTCCTCCACAGGGAATATACCCTGGGTCTTCTCCAGCAGCAGACTGTGCTGATCTCTTTGGCATATAGCCTTTGACTGGAGTGAGCTCCAACTTTTCACCTCTATGGGCTGTACACATTGAACTGGCATCTTAAAGGGTGCCACATGAACCTGCTCTCACCTTTGTGCTTCCCACATGGCTGCCAGGAATGGGCTGTCTGATACATCCTGTAACAAGTGCATAACCCCAAGGCCATGGAGCCCATTGCTACGGAGTTTTTCCATAAGATGCACTGAATCTCTGTCATCCTACCAGTTATAAAGTTTTCTGGAGGCAATTATCAAGGTCAGTGAACTGGATTCTAAATTATTTGCATTGCAGAATGATATCCCTTGTAAGATTTAAAAAAAAAAAAACAACAAAAACACGAACCAAGTAACACCACACAGGAAGACAGAAAAATAATGTTAACCTATAACAAAATAATTATGAAATGAGTATCCAGATTAGTTGACATGTACATCTTACCATACCTACAGAGCTTACTCCCAGTACTTTTTAGCCCCATACTTAATTCTTTTACATAAAAATGTTTTCTAGGAAGCAGACAGAAATGCATTGTAGAATTTGCCTTTCCTTTTCAGTGCTGAAGGTCTGTTCCTACCTTTTTGCTCTGAAGACACTTTAACCCACATTTCCCATTCTCCACACCATAGTAAATGCCCTTAATTGCAGTTCTCTGGATGGAGAAACACCTCAGACTTGCTGAAAAAGGTGCCTAAACTTTCAGAAAACATCTGACATTTCACTGAGATGTAGAGAAGAGGCAATTCATGACTATATGCAGTGTCTCAGACATCAGCTGAGGCACAGGAGTCCCAAGACCAAGTCCTGCCAGAAAAACTGTTGATCTTGTGCAAAGGGAAGCAGCAATACAAACAGCTGATGCAATCCAAACCAGGCTAGTCTGCCAGGTGAGGGACTCTCATGAGTGGTGGGAAATATGGATCCTCTTGGGCAAGAAAGGGAGCTAAAAGAATGATCCCTACATCCACATGAGCATTTAGCCCCTTAACTAAAACAAAGTGTCACCTCATAGGGAATTTCTTAATACTTGTGTTGCTTTTTTGACATAATTGCTTTATATCCATTTTTCTAAGGATATTTTTACTTTTTGAAGTCATTGGGATCCCATGTTTTCACTCAGCATTAACTGAAGTATTTTTCTAGCTCTCTGCATCAAAGGTGTTACTCTGTCTCACACATCTTCAGATTTAACTTTCCTAAGTCATCTCAGAGAAGAGTATCATGCATTATTACATACAGTGAAAGTAGCATTAGATCCTATCTATCTTGGCTTTGAAAATGAGTTTTAAGTCCAAGTAGGTATATAGGATCAGAGTATATTTCAACTAGAAGGTTGCAAAATGAGGTTAACTGCCAGAAGGTAAGCAGGAATTTTTGTCAAGTAAAGAAAGACTCTTCAATCCACTGTTCAATGCCAATCAAGTGAAATTACTATGTAAGTTATCTTTATCCAGTCTGAAATTGATGTCAATGTGCTTAGGATCAGGTCTGCTTTTACACGTGTACAACCTTTCCTAGTCCTTTCCTAGACCTTTCCTAGTAGCATAAAGGTACAACAAAGGAAAATTAGGGATCGGGGCTGGTTTTAGACATGCACAATGTTTCCTAGTCCATTCCTAGTATCATAAAGATACAACAAAGGAAAATTATGCTTAGGAATCCTCAAAAGTTAAATTTAATTACTTGCCTGAGGACTTTACAAACAGGACTTGAAACAGAGGGTCAGGAATTCCTTTATCAGATGATTTACATTTTCAGTGTCAGACAGAAATAAAGCACAGCAAATGCAGTTAGTTTTAATGACTTGCTTGACTTCATCCAGACCCTAACATCACTGCAATCAGATACAGCTTTTTGTCTATGTAGACAAGCCTATGTCTTGCACAGATTCCCTCAAATGCTGCAATATATTATATAAATAGTTAGTATCATTACAGAAAAAAAAAACCAGATTTGTTAAAAAGACCTTTTGCATTTTAGAAATTTTCAGAATAGGAATAGAGATTCATGTATGTGCTGGAGGGACTGTTCTGATATATGAATCATTACTTCTAGAAATTCATTTAGGTACAGATTCATATTGTCTTAATGATCTTTCTTGATAATTAAATTCTGTCTTGAAAAAGAAACTCTACTAATGCAATGAGAAACTCATGTTCTACTCCCTTCCTGTTTCACCTGATATTCTGTGCCAACTATTCAAAAAATTGGAAGCCCTTTGTCCTTGCTGAGATGCTTCAAGACTTATACTTTTGCCAAGATAATCATTGGGCTCTGTGGGTAAGCTCTGCATATGATGTCCTCATGAAGTGACCTGGACCATCTGAGCTGCTTTCACTTGTTGCATTTAAGAGTGGAGAACTAGAAGTCAAAGCTTTCTATTAAACCAGTCCTTTATACAAAGAATTCTAGCCTTGCAGATCAACATGACTAGTCAAACAAATAACCTTCAAATGCTTCTGCAGTTCATGCATTTCTAGAAAACCAAATCTGGAGTTTCATTGACAAATTATTAAGTATCTCTAATTCATCCTCTGATTTTAATACCATAATGATGGGTGACCTGTGTGTTGTATAATGTGCAAAATTTACATTTGCTGTAGCTACTTTAATAGTGAGTTTGCCTAATTTCAGCTTTTTGTTTGTAAAAAGTAGTTTTATCTTAGAATTTGCTGTTTTCCAAACCCCTAGGTTCCTACATCACATTTAAAACCTACTGTTTTAAATACTTTCTTTTACTGCTTCTACTAAAAGTATTCCTAAACATGTTTCTACTGCTTAAATGACCTTAGTAACTGCTGGCTTAAATGCTCTAGAAATAATTATACATCTACTATTTCTATAGGTCACTGATAATAACCTGTGTGTAGCTCTGAATCTTCATTCAGCTCAGTTAATTTGGGTTTAAAAAACTTTATTTTCTCATGTCAAGATATTCTCACTTGGGTAATTACTGGTACAATTTCCACTCTAATATCACAAACCTCATTACAAGCAATAATAAAGCTTCACAGTAGCCTGCTGAAAGAAATTATTTTTGTTGAGCAGCATATGAGACATAGTATTATTTTCAAACAGTGTCTTAATCATCTATCTGTTATCACCAGAGAGGCAAAGGCTTGCTTGAATAATTATGATTCTCAGTATCGCTAAAACCATTAAAATGCTGTTTATGACACCCTAAATCATTTTCAAAACATTTTTACAAGCTTTGCAGCAATTTGCCCTGAGACATTACTGTGACATGGTTGACTAGAAGTTTCTTAAATAATGCAATTTAAACCATTTCTGTTACTGTATAATATTCCAATATAACAGGACCAAGTAGATAAGTCATACAGCAGAAAAAACCCCAGGCAAACAGCTGTCCTGACTTAGATGTGTATCTAATTACTAGACCTCTCAGACAGCACACTCCAAACAGTTTTAACAGAGACAATTTTCCTCCTTGGCTCCTGCTCTGCTTGGTTCTCGCCAGAGAAATCTGTTCCTGATCAAAACATACAAATTCCACCATAGATCAGCAGTGGAGTCAAGTAACTACTTGAGGGTTGGCCCAGCCTATTCACCACAGTCCTGCCTATTAGCTACTAAAAATGTCTTCAATTTGTTTACTTCTTTCTCTCTGGATGTAATTGACTGAATCTGCTACCTGTTTTCAAACCTCTGACACTCAGAGACCTAGAATCTGGAGTATAACACCAGGAAGACTGGCACTTTCTGACCTGTCCCTCCCAGTCTCCCAGTGCAGAATTTATTTCAGAGAAAACCTCAAACCTCTTGCAAAGCTCTAGGTAAAACAGCCCACATGTGCATCAGGTTTTGCACCCTCTAGGATGGATCTCAGTTTTTGGCAGAGCTTGATACAAAAGCTTATTCTAGTTGCTAAGGAGGAAAACTTTTTAATCCTCAATAGCCCAAATGAAGCAGAAGAGAAATTTGCTGCAGTGGCCCCCACAGGGCAGCAATATTCATGAAGTTTAGCAAAGTTCTCTGAGAGTCCAGTGTTCTTACTTGGTGGGGACTTCAGAGAAACATTCCCTTCAGGATGACTGACAGCACAGCTTTCCTCTAGCTCCAGCGTACAAGGTTTTCAAGGACAACAATGATTCATCTCCACATGTGCAATGCATGTTGTCTGGGGGAATTGAAAGGCTTGTAAGTATTTCAGAATGCATGCTGACTTGCCTTAATGTTATAAATTAGTACATTTTGAACTCATGTGGCACATTATTTTCAGACTCTTTTTCTCCTGCAGTCATTTTATTTGTAAACCAGCACCTGTAGGAACAAAACGTTATTATTTATAACTCTGCTGTCACATAAACAAATCTTCTGCCAAATCCCTTGCAATACTGGGCATCAAAACAGAGCAAACAATGCTGCAAACCTAATTTAAGCTAATACATGCAGAACTAAATGAGGTCTGGTCATGGCTAATTTTACTTCTCTATGTAATCTGCAGCAAGTCACTTGGTCCTTTGGTTTCTTTCCCCTCTTCTTTAAAATACAGAATAGGAAGCCTAATGTAAACAAGTCAGAAATTCAGATTAGAAGTACAAGTAGTATCATAATTTCAGAACTTAATTGTCTGAAATGCTGATGTTTTGGTCCAGCTACAGAATAAAGCACAGCCCTGCACTGTGACGCTCTGCAGATATCTTGGCTGCATTAGGGATGCTTTCTGGTGGTTGCCAAAATCTAGGAAAGAATCACTGGAAAATAAAATTCAGACTTGTAGAAAATGTCTGGCTTGGGAAGTTGCTCTCCCAGGACAGAAATTAACATGTAGCCAATGACCACAGTGTGGGCAACTGACATTCAGAAATGTTCTAACTGGGTCCTGGAGCATGTCCTGGCCAAGCTGGACATGGCTAGCATGTCAGCTGGATTGATGGTCTTTTCACCTGACAAATTGGAAGAAGTTTCTCAAAACTAAAATGTTTCCAAAAAAAAATCACAACTAGCATAATCTGGAACTGCTTATTGTCTCATATGAATGACATCAGCTGCACAATTTTCTCTACTTTATAAACTACCCTGAAATGCTTCTGGGAGCAGGTCATATGGAAGCTAATTCCAGTAAATATAGAAAGTCCAGAATAAAATTCGGTAATAAATTGTGTGCTGCAGTCAGGCTGCATCATGGCATGCTCACTATCTCAGAGTCTTTATATCTAATTCTCTGTGTGGAATAAAGAAAATGAAGACAAAACTGCTCCCTTCTTCCTGTGGAAATGTAACTACTGTTCTAAGGCAAAAGTACTTTATTAACATGGTTTTCTCTGTACACCATTCTGCTCAGTTACTTGAATACAAATTCCAGTTGCCTCGTAATACCAACATTTCTTCATGACATTGAAGTTGACTGTGACATTTCAGGAAATGCTCATGTAAAGTATATCTTCACAAAGAGTGACAACAAAACACAACCACTCAATCTAAATATGAATAATGCCAAATAACCTAGGAGAGAAATGTGATGCTACTGATAGCAGGGAGTTAAAACAGGAGCTTTACAGTAAGTCATTTGTGATGCAAAATTTATTGATTAACACAGTCTGACTGTAATTCGTTCACAAATTTACCTTAAAGCAACAAGACCCCATAGTGCTATAGATGGAATCAATAGCATTTGGCTCCTGTCCTGGAAGAAATTCAGGGAAAAAAAATGTTAAGCCAGTTTCTGAAAAGCAGCCTCAGCCTTGTTTCCTTCTCTAAATCTAGTTATGATGGTACTCAATATTTCACTCCAAAATCCTTGGCTAAACAGAAATAATTTATTCCAATCCTCTGCTACAAAGTATTAGCATTACCCCAATATTGGTAATTGACTTTTGGCAGCTTTATAACAGCTTAGGCAATCCTGTAAAAAAGATAAATAGAGTACAAAGCTTACAGAGATGGGTGGAATTAAAATCATTAAAATTTGCAAACATAAATAATTGAATCTGTGTGTTGTGTATTTAACTAAGTGCGCTTTGTATTGCTTCTGTTCCTGAGCTCTAAAGTACTGGAAAATTCCCAGCATTTTCCAAGTTAAGCAAACATGACAAACTCAGCATATCAAATCTAGCTTTTGTCCATTTGATCATCTGGAGATTTTTGGGGGTTGGGTTTTGTTGGGTTTTTTGTTCTGTCCAGGGTACTGGAAGTCACTGGCTTCTGAATCAGTTACTATTGTAGTATCTACAGTAAAGCTTTGTTTCATTCTAGTCATCACAAAGTCAAAAACATTTAATAAATTGCTAAGAAATTGCCATTATAAGATATATTTGTCACACCCAGTATCTGATTTCCAAATGACCTATGATGACATAGTGCAGTCAGATTACCATAAAACACTAAGATTGGAAAAAGATCTCATTAGAAGTTCTTTGTAAAGAAGGCAGTACTTCTACAGAATAACAAAGCAGCAGCTTTTTCTTTCAAAATAGCTAATAAAATATTCTTTTGAGAAACTGTGATAAATACCTGCAATTTAAGCTTGTGTAATTCTCCCTGATTGACTGTAATGAGTCTCCATTTGTCTTGTAAACTGAACACTTAATTGCTGTGTTCAAAATTACATCAGCTTATTACAGTGTTCAGTATGTCTAAACCAAAAAGTTATTAACTGGCTGATCTGCAAGTCTGAAGGGACTTCAGAATCTCTATTAGATAATACATTATTTATATTTCAGGATTGTGGAATTAGCTCTGTGTGGCTCTCTGTGGCTTATAAAACAAGCTGCCAGTAATTAAAATTTCCACCACTGACCACTGGTGGTTTCCAGCAGAATTCAGCTGGAGAAGGGGAAATAGCCAGAACACTGCTTATCAAATATTAAGAGATGGATGTGAAAAGTGTGCGTGTGTGTTGTGAGATTTGGGGAAATTTAGGCATGGAAATCATAAAATCTCATTTTACAAAACTTTGGTTCACCTGGCACCTAGTCCTGCGAGGTCCTCCCTCTCCCCATTTTATTTTGACATCCCCAGACACTTGGGTATGTGCTGCTGAGGTTTGTCCATCTGAGTGAGAAGGAAGAATTCAGCACCCAATGTATTCCTTCCTGGCCAGGTTATTCCTCACCTACCAGTTCTTGGAGTGGCTTCCTAAGAGCCCATGTCACACCAACAGGACAAAGCTCTTTGCAAAGAGAACACCCATTGTGTTTAATACAGAGCTGAAAGTGCTGGTGCTGTTTGTTTGTAGGAGTCACCTGCAAGTGAAGCAGCAGTCCCAGCCACAGGAGAGGTCCCTTGTACTCTCCCCTTCGTAGGGTAAAACAGGGACAAATACTTCTTTTTCCCCATTGAGCATCCAAACCACCAGACTGGGAGCTGTTTTGTGCAGGGTGTCTTCTGAGTCTGTTCTTGTGAAGCTGTGAATAAAAATGGCTGCAATTGCCTAAAGTGGGGAAAAGCCCTGGGTTCTCATCTCTGTTACAAAACCTGCTTCAGCATTTGCTCCAGATGCCTTTTGTAGCAGCAGAAACCTCTCCAGGGTGACTGTAGGAGTGTGACTGTGCCCTACGACTCAGCAGTGTGTATTTGCACTGCCCAGTGCTGTCTGGGCTCCTGCCAGGAATGTCATACCTAGCTTATCTCAAAAGGCTTAGGGAGGGCTGCACCAGAGCAGCAGGGCATGCCTCCTTGCCACCCCGGGAAGAACCTGGATTTAAGACCCAGTCCAACTATTGCATTAACCAGCTCTCTGCAGTGCCACACAGTTCCTTCCCACCATGCAAGCACAAGTTGATCAGCTGCTTAAACCAGGATTTCAATTCCACTGTAGGGACAAGATGCTCTAATTACCTCCAAAAAGGCATGATATTTTAAAGAATTTAGACTTTAATTACTTGTCCAGGGCTAGGGAGGATGAAATGCCCCTCTGCAGACAGCAAGTACATGGAAGGCCTACTTAATTTGTGTGGAACTTAAAATTGTCATCAGATTTCAAGTTGAATTCCAGTTGCAGGGGGATAGTGGCAGAGCTAAGTAAGAAAACATATCCTGATTTCCCTGTTTTCCCATCTGCCAGACCAGGCTATCCATGTCATAGTTCTGTTTAAGTAGTTGTGGAGGCCCCAGACTGTTAACTACTTTAATAAATATCCATTTTTACCATCTTTTTTAATTACCTTTTTGAGACATTATTCTTGGTCAGGTGTAATGGCAAGCCTATTAATCACACAGACAGACCACAAAAACAGGTGTCAAAAACATAACAAATCAAGGATTAAAAAGTATCCATCAATACACCTACCATCCCCCAGACCTCCAGTGATCCATGCAGTCAGAATACCTCAAAATCAGAGGGTGAAAAATGGGGGGGATAGGTGTTTATTTTGAGAATATTTTGTCCATGAGATGTAAGAGATTTTCCTCTGCTACAATATTTATGCCTTCATAAATAGTTTGGTTACTCTGCGAGATCAAAGAGCATGGTCCATTCATCTCTCAAGTCACTGAGGTTAATGAAGGGAAACAAAGAGAAAACAACATGAGGCACTGGAAATGAGAGGGCACCTTATGGCCCAGAGCTATTTTGTTACAGTGATTATCCTGCAGTAGGCTTCAGAAATTACAAGCTGCTCACTGAATCCGATAGAAACTGTGAGACTGAAATCTCTGAATATATCCAGGGCTGAATGATAAACAGTAAGGCAGGGCTAGCTGTTATGTATAAAACAACTGCCTCAGTAGGATACCAGTGTTTTAAGCCCCAAACATCTGAGAGCCTGGAGACAAGAAAGTCAGCCAGCCGCCTGGCCAATAAATCCTTAACAAATACATACCCCAGGCATTTGGCAAATATCTGCAAATCAGAGTTTATGAGGAGGGAGAGTCCCTTCACAATGTTCTTTTGAACAGAAGCCCACAGCTGATGCACAAGTCAGCTGGACATGTGTCGCCTTCATGATGATAACCTATGTAATCTTGGTGAGGGAGATGGACCTGTGGAAGCCTGATGAGCTAAAATGACAGCTCTGCTAGAAGTGTGCACAGCTTCTCCACCTACAGCTAAACACCGGAAAGAGAGAAGCCTCTTCAAGGCTGACAGCAGCAAGTTTTACTAAGCAGAAGTAAGTGATCTAATGGTAGGTACCTGCTGGGATGCATCATGCTTGTTTATAGGGACTAATTATTACAAGGTAACTGCTGAGCTTTTAGTTCTTCCTAATTTTGTTTTGGCTTGTCTCCTCTGATTTACATGCAGCACACAGGTCTCTAACGCAAACAATAATTTGAGTTATAGAAAAATCTTGAGTGAACAACCTGTTTTCTGGTAAATGAGGCTGTACTCAGAAAAGCATTTCTTATCGTTGCACCACAGTATTCTTCAGCTTGCTTAAGAATTTTATATCACCTCCTTAAAATTCTTATGAGATATGGTCCATTTTTCTTTTTTATAAAAGATTACTGAAACATCATTTCTCCAAACTGAGCACTGCATATGAATGTCAGCACTCTGATTTTCCTGCTAAACATATTGATAGAATTCATACCATCAACCTATGGGCACGGTTGGGCTTGGCTGCCCTCAAGGTCTATCTAATCCTCACACAGACTGTGACACTCCAGTGAACTTTGGGGTAAGGAATAATGCAAATCACAGCACACAAACACAAAATAATCTGCCCAGCTCCCACATCAGGTCTCATTTAGCCTGTATTCTAAAGCTGTTATTCTTCAAAGCACATGAAATTTAAATCCCTTCTAAAATGAATTGTTTGTATCAGCTCTGGGTGATCTATGGCAACTTCATGGAGCACAGAATACTTAGAGGAATGGGAGGCATGCAGTGACCCTAGTGAAAGAAGCTGCCTTAGCAGCAAGACAGTTTGAATTTAGACTAAGTACAACATTCTTCATCATCGACTGCTCCCTTCCCGGGAAAGCGACTTGCAAGTCCTGAGAATTTCCCTTTGCATCATCAATACCATCATCAGGCATCAACAGCACTGTTAGCAGCACCATTAACCTTCTATGGCCTTGGCTTAATGGTGCTCAGAGCCAGATCCAGAGCACAGCTGACTGAAGCACAGCCACACCAGAACTAAGGTGCCCAAATTCAAGAACCCATTCCCATCAAAACTCCTCTTCCCCACTGTAAAAACCTGCATGTGCTGCCTTGCTGCAGTAGATACCTAGCCTGGCCCCATTTGTGGGACTTGATTTGCAGCATATTGGCTAGCTGTGTGGGCACTGCAGGCCTGCCACTACTGTTTTCCTTCCAATAGGCAGCATCTGGGGCTGGCAGCATAGCCCAGCACTCGCCAGTGACTGAAGGCGCAGAGTAGGGACATGGCCAGAGCCCTGTGCCACCTCCATTTCAGCCTGCAGAGGTAGCCTTGCCTACTAGTTGGGCAACAGCAACCAGATGTTGCCCCAGCTAAGAACAGAAGTGATGGGAAGAGGTCCCCTCTCCTTCTCCCATCTCCTGTTGCTGTTGGTGGATCAGCTGGCTGCTGGTAGGGAGATGAACATGTCCTTAGCACAGTGTACATGCATGCAGGTAGCTACCTAATGAAACTGAGTAGAAGCTGCATTTTCCAGTCTTTTTCTTCCCCACCATAAAATTGGCTGGAGAGAGAGAGGGAGAGAGAGAGAGAAAGAGAAAAGAACCTGCCAATGCCCCAGGAAGAGGGGGTGTTCTTGGACAGGGGATAGACAGCCCATGCTCTAACCTACATGCCAAGGGATGCTTGCCCATTTTGCATGAGAGAGCACACAGACAGAGGGTATAAACAAGCTAAGTCCTTTGGGGAGTTGACTACAGTTTTAAACCTCTGAGATCACACAAACAACTCCTCTGCTGGAATTTAGTTAATTTATTTAATGATGCAGAGAAGAATATATGCCACATCACCCTCAGGCTGTGCAGAATTTTCAAGGGTGGCAGATTTTATACTGCTTAAGGTAGTGACACTTTTCAGAACTAAAGTGACTTTTAAGGCTCCCAATATACCTGTGTTTACCTCATATTTAAACTGTTCATCCAACTTTTGAAATTATACATATTCTGGATGGAAAACAATCGACAAGGCTGGTAACTGGCTGTGAGCCATTGCTAGAGAGAATAAAAAGTACTAGACATGATCTTTGGTCTGAAGAGGTGTTACCATTGATTCATCTGCTCTCCAGGTTGCCCACATACAGACATATCCCTTACAGCATCCCTTAAATATATCACTTAAAACATTGTAGTGTCTTGGCACATCTCTGGATTAAAATGAATCACTAGCTTTTAAAAGACATTTGTATCTTCCTAGAAGTTAGGCAGGTGGGATTGTCAAAAACCCAACAACAGTAATCATAGTGTTTCATTGCTACTACTAATAAATTAACCATAGCAAATTAAAATACTTAATGTGCAATAACGTTGGCAAAATAAAAAGCATGTGGGTGTGGTTTGGGTAAGGCAAATGCAGTACTTCAGGTATGTCCCTTTAACAGGACTTCAGAGCCTGTGAGGTCACTTTTAGCCAACCTTTACTTAACATTCATCAGTCATCTTCACTCAGTTTCAAGCTGTTGCAATGCTGTCTCACTCCCTCATTTAGGATTATGTTAGTTTCTCCTCAAAGCTTTAAATGCTGTCAGCTCCCTCACATGTCTTGCATCTGAAAATGAGGCTGAAAAATGCATGGAAGCCATACCATCTACTCTGCTGCAGAAGCTGGTCATTTGTGACTCTTATGTGTTATCTGTTGACTCTTTGGCAACAGTCAGCTTTACCTTTAAGCCTCGCACTGTGAAGTCTGTTAGCATCTCCATCACTTCCTTGCAAAGTTTGTATTCGCACTTTTTGGCTTTCCTTAAATCAATGCATTACACTTGAACTGCAGAGAACTCATACAGTATATTTTATCTCCCTATCACTATTCAGCTTTATAAAGAAAACATAATTTATACTGCAACAACAACAGCAAAAAAATCAGGCTATTGATTTGAGCTTCCATTAAGCGTATGTCTATGCAGGAACCAATGCTACCATTCATTGTTTCCAAGTCTGAGTTTTGATTCTAACTGTAAAGAGGATTGAGGAATGAAAACAACTGGCAGAAAAACAGGGAAACCCAACAATCACTCACTCGTTTGGTAGACTATAGTAATTTCTTAGCTGTTAAAATAAATAAATATCTGAGTTTCTGAAGAAAGGACTGAAAACCTGACAGCATTCTGGAATGGGAAGGTAACTAGAATGTTAAATGAAAGGTGGTAGAGAAACAGGGACAGTAAAAAAAGAGTAAATGTAAACGGTTTCTAACCCCCCTAAAACATAATGAGTTTATTTCTAATACTGCATTTCATGTTTTCACAGTAATATTCTTCTAACAGATGGTTCCTTGAACCATAATCATCTTTCTTTCAAAGACAATTTGAGAAACGTTAATAAACACAGCACTGCGTAAAGGATGTAATCCAAATTTGATGTCCTTTGCAAACATCCAACTTTGTGGCATGTTAACTATTATTTTGCCAACATCTGTATTTTTTACTTAAAATCCTGAGTATTTATTGCTTCATGCATAAAAGACTGTTTCTTGTAACAAAGTGATTATGTGACAATTTCATTTTTATATAAAAGTGCAAGCACTCACACTTGTAATGCTAAATGTTTGAACGCAACAAAAAATTATTAACAGCATGTTTCTAGGGCCTAACATTTTCCTATATTAGCAAGCAAGTTCTAAGATTGGTTATTCCTCAAGACTGCATGGAGCTACTGTCACAAAAAAGCAATCAAAGAATAGATAAGGCTACAAATACAGTCTTCCTGGGGTCTTTCAGGCAGAAAACCACAAACCTTGAGATTGTTATTACTTCACTAAGAAGTTATGCAAAAATTGTCTTTGGTCCACAGTGATCCCTGAGAGTTTAACACCTCAGAGGACATGGCCTCTGTTCAGCCCTTCTGGAGATCAAATTTATGCAAGGCAGTGGATGTTATGTCTAGGAACAGACTCTCTAGGCAGGTCTCAAAGTTCTTCTTGTTTACAGTATTTTCTTCTCAATAAGTTGTCATCTTATCTCAGAGAGACAATCATCCTTTTGAAACAAAGAATTATTTAATTTCCCTGACTGGTACAAACAAAAAGTGGCTAAAGTGGCAGACAACTGCAAGTGAAATTAAGAAGTCACAGTTCTTTGAACATTGATTCAAACCATGAACAAGACAAAAAAATCCAAACAGAGCTGTAAATCAGATTCTGAACCCATCATGTGGACCATTTGCCTTTAATGGCAAAATAACTATTTTCCCACAGAAATCTTCACAGTATGCCTGTGACATGGACAGGGGGTTGCAATATTACTAAATCAAGACTACTTTCAAAGGCACGATGTTTCAGAGTTTAGTTCTTGTTGCTGTTTTAAAAGTTTTTCAAACTCTTATGGCTTTGTTTGTGATCTTGAACCTCTGAAGGATAATAGGTTGGGAGGTTATCATTGCAGACAGACAACTCCTCAGTTCCAAGCTTCAAGTGAGCCTGCACTGGGTTGGATTCATCCTTCAGCGTCGTGCAGTTCCTCAGTTGCAGTTGTTTGGTGAAGCAGAATTCAATCTGGCCAATTGTTTGTGCTTTTTCACCCTAAAAACATGAGGGATGAGATCAGCTTCAGGGGTAGCATAAATCAATTTTTCAGATACAGTGCCCTACCTATAGGATACAGTAGTGACTATTTGTATATTTGCCACTTGAAAAATGTGAAGGACACGAGTACAAAAGGCACTCAGACTGAACAGCTTATAGTACATACTGTTACTCAGTGACAACTGGGGGGATTGCCTACCTAGTAAGCCTCATTATGAAATGCTGTGATACAGATTATCTTGGCATTTAATAAATCTGCACAGTACACAGAAGCTGTTCACCTTACTGATGAGCTCTGGCTGAACTCTGTGAATACTGAAGGGTACATGTGACCTGAAAGCCACCCTTCACCAGCTCTTCATAGACAGGAATAGAGGCAAATAAAATTCTCCAAAAAGGAGAAAAGAAACTCAGTTTTATACTAGTTTATATTGAATACAGAACCAAACTGTCAAATGGAGTAGAAATGTCATTTTTGGACTACAGGACAAGCTAGGAAGAAAAATACTGTCCACAAATAAGGCAGGAAGGAGTGAAAGCTTTTCATGTGACAAAGATTACATGAAAAAGAAAACCCAAATGCTCACGTCTGACAAAGTGTATATAGAAAAAAATGATTTTGAAACAATTATAAAACAAAAACATACATATAAGACAAAAATAACTGTGGTGAGGGTGTTTTTGCTGTTAGTTTGGGGTTTGTGTTGCTGGGGACTTCTGTTTGTTTGGTTTGTGGGTTTTTTTTTTGGTTTGGGTTTTTGTTTTTTAAGAAACTTAAGAACAGCAAGCGTGTAAAAAGTTTCAAACATTGAAGTACCTCCAACATGCACTCAGCCATTCAGCTGGCTGGACTGCTGACAAGGGCTAGCTTTAGATAACTGGGATCTACCTTTTCATTTCTTTTACCCATTACCTTCAGCTGTTAAGCACAGGAGACCCAAGCTGTAAATTACTTTCACATAATTGGAACAGTATCCCAATTGTACCAAAAGCAATGGCAGAACAGAACTAGAAACTGGGGCTTGTGTTACCTCTATTTCTTTAACATTAAGAGGTGGGTGAGAGTGTAACCCCTATTCAAATAATATTCCTTTGTTGCTTAAAGCAACTTAAAAATATATTTAAAAAATATTGCAACCTAGAGATCTTTTTCATGTGAAGAAACATCTGAGTATAAAAACCTCGGAGCACTACCAAAGCAAATGGGTTGAAAACACACAAGCTATTAAATTCCAATAGCAACAGTATCTTGGCAAGTTTTCATAAAATTGGTGTCTGTGTATGGGCTATAACTCTGCCAAGTGTTTTGTTGTAATCCACTTTTACCAAGCTGAGATAATAAGGAACCACTTATAAGAGTGAAAGCCATTTTGTTGGTTTGTTTTTTTGCTTTATTTATCTATAAGAGCAGAGTAACCTAGTTGAAATAAGGAAAGAAACAGCCATACAATCTACCCATGTAACCGTTCAGAGTATTATTTTGTTCCTTCTAAGGCATTGTTTCAGATATGGTGACCTATATTTTACAACTATGGCACATTGCCTCTGTGTACCACATTTTCTACTCCATCATGATGCACAGTACAATTCTTGGCAAGAAAAATTACAAAGAAATGGGAATTTGAGACACCATTGGCTTGAAAGGAAAAACCACAGTCACCCTGAACCACAGTGAAGCTCAAAATGCCTTTTTGTACCTCTTTAGGTATGGGCTTTTGAGAACAACCTCAGAGACAAGCTTCTGAGCTGCTTTATTTCAGAAAGGTTCTGTTCATTGAGTAGCTTCTTCATGCAGAACACATGACCCAGGCCCAGTGAAGGGATGGCTGTTGCTGACAGGCAGTATCCTTGCCAGGGCCAACAGTCACTGCCTCCATTCAGCTCACTCTTGTGGGCTTTAGTAATTTGCTATGCAGCAATTAAGCTTTAGCAAGCAGAGTGGAAAGTGCTCAGCTATAGCAATACCTCTAGCATGGAGGTTACAGCATTCATGCAAGAGATACAGATTTAAATCTTTTGAGACAAAGAGACCTTTAAAACCCAGTGCTCCCAGCTTTCTGGGTAAGTATACTAATAGCAAATTTGGTAGGGAA
>NW_008661284.1:25701-44563 GCF_000695815.1 Acanthisitta chloris
ATATTTCTGCATTATGAAAAGACTATGGCAACAATAACATAAGCTGAACCCAGTGGTGCCAGTAAGGAAGCAATGTTTTTATGAACTCATCTCCATGAATCAAGGAATACCTAAACTGCAAAGAGCTGTACACACAAAGAACACCTAGATCTATGTTTCATCATACTGAAGCTTTTTCAGTCTATTTTTTTTTTTTCTTTTTTTGGTAAAAAGTGCTCTTTAAAAGAAAAGGGGGTTGGATTGGGCTTTTTTTCCGTTTGGGGAGTGTCTGTTTGGTTTTGGGGGTTTTTACCTCTTCTGGAGGAAGGCATTGGATCTTTGGTGTTACACCATAAAATCTTGTAAGAGCTTCCTTTATGGCAGTCATCTGAAAAATTAAAAAGCTTATAGAAATTAGTAAGTCACAAGCACATTTTCCAAGAGCTGCCACACTTGTTAAGCTCACAAGAAATTTTAGAAAAAGCACAACCTTAAAGATCTGTGCAATTTAAGAGATCATTTATTCTCTAGAAATTAGTTGACTCTTGTTGAAAAAAAGTATATGTACATGATTTTGTTTTATAAAAGATTGACTCTTACCTGGTAGTATGAACTGCTTGGCTTTATCCCAGCTTTTAAGAGACAACTGAAACAAAGATAAAACATTTTTCCATGTTTCCTATATGCAAACGTAACTTTAGAACCATTAGATAAACAGATAATCTCAAGGAGAACTTGGCAAGCGTTACAGTGATGGGGAGCAAGGGCAACTTGTCTCCCATTCTTTGCCAGGTCTAGGAAAGGTTCCCCTTTTCTAAAAGGTCACTTCCCATATAACTAGGAAGGTCAGGAAGAACTTCTCCCACACTTTAATCTGAGGACCTGGGATAGTCAAATCTTCAGACTTGATAGATAGTCAAGTCTTCAGTTTGACTGCCTTCTGACCCCTGCCTTGAGACATACCCCTGTGCTCCAGCCACTGGGAGGGGACAGACTTGTGAGGCTGCTCTAGGCACCCTCATATTTGAGCACAGGGTGGGCTTGCTGGGTGGGAGGCACACAGCACGCTACCAGAGGGACACGGTATGTGAATCTAGATCAACATTACCGTCAGGGCAGCAACTTTTTCTAATTAACATGTTTTGAAGAGGAAAGATTGTTCACCTAAGAGAAACAAGGTAAAACTCAAGATCCTCTAGCCTATATATACATACTTCTTCCTTTAGATTCAGCCCTGAGGGGAGTCCATATTTTCAAGTTGAGAAGACTCAGGGCCCAATACATGATGAATCTCCAAGTGCCAGCTTTTTCCATAAGGAATAGGAATGGTCAGTATCTTTCAGGACTTAATCCATGAGTGCTGACAATGCTCAACCCTTCCAAGGTCAGGTTCAGCACAGGGAACATTTTACCCATCTGACTAAAGAATGAGCTGTTTGTCATAGTCATTTTACACTGGATATAAGGAGGCCAATAACATAGATGATGCTTTGTTAATTCTTACAGGAACTTGCATGATGTCCTCTTTTTAATAATTTGCTTTTTGGAAACAATTTCTTAAATCACAAACATTACTTTTTCTCATGCAAGTATAAATGAAATACAATGAGAACACTGGCAGACTTTATTCCTTTCAGTAAAGATAAAATTAATTATATTCATTTTTACAATGTAGAATATGCTTTGAGCAATTAATTTCAACATGCTTCAGTCTCTATTCTTTTTCAGTGTTGCACATACTGATACAGAGTCACATAATCGGTCACTGTGCCATCTGTAAATGTTTTAGTCACACCATCACAGGCTACTTAGGCAATTGACTTAGCAGACATGAGTAATTTTAACACTTCATATGACATGCTCTTAAGTACCACGTCTAGAAAAATCTGCTGGTTTTATAACACACCTACAAAAATAGGGGTGGGAGGAAGAAAAACATTTCCTTTGTTCATATGCAAAGTAAATGAAACCTTGTTAGGTGACTGCTTGGACAAGACACTGACAGCACATAAACAGGATGGATTTTGTTGGGTTGTTTTGTTGTTTGGGTTTTCTTTCTAAAGTATGTTTCCAAATACAAAACAATTTCCTCTCTCAGATACTACTGTCTATACTGACAGACCATCCATAGTCAACAATCTAAGTCAAACATTCTGTCATCAATACCAAGCACTGATCAGGAAAGGATTTTTACCTTCTGGAATTCACCTACAGCCAGAACACATATATACAGTGTTTGGACAAGATTTTGTATCTGAAATGGCTCATACTTTGGAGCCATGAGAAGGAATCAGCTCCTAGGACAAAGCAAGAGTGTCCATTGCGGTTGTTAGAAAAGACAGCAGAGGGCAGCAACTGAATACAGCCATTCAGGACATCCTCTCCGGCTGTTACCTCTCAGCCTTTTCCCAGGACGTTCTACATGATTTTGCCTGCAGCTTGTCCTTTCGTCTGAGCAGCCCATTGTCTTAAAAATGAGTGTTTGGGCCTCAGTATGACTCAGAAGTTTGGGGGTTTTGTACCATAGCTTTCAGTAGTGAGACAGAGCAAATACAAGCTTCTCAAAATTTACTGGCTCATATGGTCTAAAATGATGCTGTGAGGGATGCTGATCACTTAACAGATCCTGAAGTGACCAGAGACATGCTTCCCAGAGTACACAGCCCTTCCTTTGAACCTCAGGACTAAAAATAACTTAAGTGAATTTTCTCCCTACCATCAGATTTTTAGACTTTTATTTTAGGCTAGATTTGAAACATTTAGAAACTGTTTGAAATAAAAGGCAGACCACCAAGTTAATTTACATACCTGTTGAGATCAACAAGCTTGTAGAGTTCTAAGGCTTTACCAAAATATTTTTTCTGAGAATTAAGGATCTCAAGTGTGGCTGCACAAGTGCCATGTTTATCCCACTCATGTTTCCTACACGAGAAAAGAAAAATTTAAGTTTTAGAAGATAGTATTTGCAGAGATATATGCTGCACAAGCTACCCATTATACTAACTATCTGAAAGACTACAGATATGAAGCAGGACACTGCACTCAAAAATACTGCACATGCAAAAAGTAAGCCCAAGAAAGATCACTCCCACAATTTCAATTACATCAATATCTATATATTTAAGAAGTAAATACATACCACACTCCTATGATACAAAGATCTCTCAGTATGTTACAAAGAGATGTTTGGAGGTCAGAATGTGCCAAGAAGAAATTATTATCTCTCAACTTTTTATAAGTTTTAGTAGAGTCTTTTATGCTAAATGCACTTTCAAAGCACTAAAAATTTTTCTGAACGGAAGAGATGAAGCCATATTTTGGGCAAAACAGTAAAACTGCACAAGCTGCTAAGACAAGACTTAAGCATCAACTTTTACTTTGGCCTGAGCCAGCATTTTCATAGGCCTGCTCTCAAGTCTTGCTTCTAGTCCACCATCAATTCTCCAAATAGCAAGAACACAGAGCAAAAGAAAGAAATTATTGCTATGTTATCACAGACAAACTCAAATAGGGCAAAAAAATGGAAAAAAGCTAGAAATATGTTTCTATCAATTCTAAAGTCTATAGAAAGACTAAACTATAATTTCTAATAGAACTGCCTGTGGATTTGGCAGGGGTCTTTTTTTTTAAAATTGTTTCTTTTCAAATTTTCATGAGCCACTTGTACTATGTAGGTATCAGTTCAGCAGATGTACTCAAAAATTATCTAATCACAAATTCCTGCCACCACCACAGCATCCCATGACCTTATGGTAACTTAAGTATGTCACCAAAAAGCAGAGAAGGACAACTATTATTCACTTGAAAGGCTGCCTTTGAATTGTCCATTCATATTAAAAACTTCAGATCTTTCTGAAAGAATGAAAACACCTTGAAGTTATGTTTGTATCTAGAGAAATTAGCACACTACTTCTGAACAGCGAATTAATAAAGCCACTGTGGCATCAGAAGATTTGAGGCAGGGGAAAAGATGCATTACAGTAAGATTTTCACTATCTCTTCACAAGTTTGGCCTAGTAGAGAGCTCTCATCCTGGCTGTAACACTCAACTCGACTGCAAGTCAAGTGAATTGTTTATTGCCTGGAGGAATTCAGTTTCCATGGGCAGATTTCTCCACAAGGGATTTGAAGTTACGGATGAGAAAAGACACCACAGTTTTAAAGACAATAGGGTTCCCCTATAGAACTTGCCCTTCTTCACCATTTTCTCTATCATGCTGCTAAGAATAAATGTTACACTTGCATACCTCAGAGCTAAGTCCTACAAATGAAGACTTAGGGGCCTGCAAAGGAATGAAACTGGTACAACTCAGCCGTGTGAAAAAGATGAACTTCAAAAAGCTTTTATTTCCTGTTCTGTACAACAAGGACAGAGCTCCCCCAAGCACAAAGTCATGCAGATATGACAAAGTCAGAAGCGTATCAGGTGGCTCCAAGGATTAGACAAACCACCCAGCTTGAAGACTATCTCATTATGAAAGTAGGAACAAAAAAAGTCTGTAAAACACAGCTGCAAGTGCTGCCCACAAAATGTCAAAGATTAGGGACACCCAGCTCTCCTATATATAGGTTAAACACCAATTCTTTCTTCTGTGTCATATGTATAAACAAATCCCAAAGAGAATTCTCTTGATTTAGAAATTTTTATTTGGTAAAAAAAATTTTTATTAACTACTGTAGTAATGTAGGATGGTTTTGGTAAAAAGACTTTGAGACACAAAGCACATTACTCTTTGTCCTGTATTAAGGCATTCTATCCTGTCCAATTCAAACTCTTGGATGACAATTTCCAGAGTTTATAAGCTAACAAGGTGAAAAAAAGATGTGCAATTACCCTTACAGAAGCACTCGTAGCCATCCTAAAATCACCAGGAAGATTCCTTACCCCCCCTTTTAAGCTGTGGCTGCAGTTAGAGGTAAAGCCAGGAAGAAACACACACAATTATAGCAATCTTGGGAAAACCCTGATATGAAATGCCAAGATATTCAGTAATTATTTTGCTTGTCGCTGCTCATGTTCTTTACCCAATTAAGATGCTTTCAGTCCATAACAATGAAAACTGTGAATAGTCAGTTTTACTTTCAGATTCTTATTTCTACTACAGCAGAATTTTTACACTATAGAGTTGTTGGGGATTTTTTGTTAATTTTTAAATAAATGAAGTATTTTAACTGAAGAGGGACATACAGTGGGGCCTAACTGGCTTTCAGATGGCTTCAAAGATTGCATTTATAAAATCTGCAGTTACAGCTGCCAAAAATTACAGTGCACTTGTCACCTTACTGATAGGGAGTGAATTACATTGTCAATCAAAATTGATTGACAGTGTTAGCACCTCACTTTTGTATTTCTAATTATATTTCCAGGTATTGAAATTAGAGTTATTTGCTAGCCTTGAACTGAAAGGAAAAAAGTTTTAATTGCATCTGTTCATAATGACTGTCTACCAAAGTACTTCTGTTAGTAAAATAAGGATTGGTGGGGCACCTGCTTTTATGAAGAGGTGGGTGGTCAAGATATGGAAGGTGCCAGATTTATGAAACATTTTTCTTATTCTAATTCCAGGAACAGTTTAAGGTGGCATAAATCTGGGCTGCTACTACAGAATGAAGCAGTCATGTTTTCCTCAGCACTGTGTAAGAGCAGAGGACTGGAGGGAGGAAGAAGTGATACTACCACTTTTGACAGTGACAAGTTTAAGTTGCCATAAAACACTTGTGGAATCAGTTTAAGACTCTGAAGACTAGTGTCTTCTGTGGAGCGAGGACAAGACTAAGAGAAATGCACATTCCCTTCAGAGCTGTTCCCTAGTGACACAAGGAAGGAACAGTCATCCAATTAAAAAGGAAAACTTACAGGCACTTATAGCTGAGATGGCTTTAAATGCTACTGCCTCTAGCTATGTATTCTGCTTCTTATCTGATGTTACCACTTTGACTGTAGATCTGGAAAAACAAATTGCATATCTATACCTCAGCTCATGGCTCAGCAAATTAACGCGCATGGCCACTGATTTTAGTTTAAAATAACACACTCGAACCAAAGCCCGTGCCAACTCAAATACACCAATGCCACTCTTTGGTCTAAGTGTCTAATTATTCAGAGGCCAAGAGAAACACGGAGAAGGAAAAGAGCACTGTTGTCAAAGGAGATCAGAATCTCTTCCCTTCCCATAAGCCAAGCAGCTTGATCTCTAAATAAATTCCCAGCTCTGATTTTAGGCTACTAGGAGAGGAAGTAAAAAGAGAGAGTTCTGTAGAGATGTGGATAGGATGATGCAGTGCATTCTATTTTCCTATTTCCTCCTCTGTGAGGAAGCCTGAAAGGAAAGCTCTCTCAGGGCCAGCAACACAGTAAAGCTAGCTGGAAAAAGAGACCTGGAAGCTGCTCTTGCAGCTGGCTGTGATATCCCATGAGTGCTAATGTTATTCAGATTTAATGCGTCAACAGCAGTTGTTTCTCCTCCCTGGGGACAAAGGGAGGAAACATTCTCTCACCAAGTTTCATTTCTCCAAAATCTCAGCCATAGCCCTCTCTTCAACAGCTTTGTTTTATAACAAAACAGATTTATATTGCAAATGAGAACAAGACACTACACTGCTTCAGTGGCCTCCTGGACACTACTTCTCATGCACAACATCTCACCTGAAGAGCTACTCAGACAGATTTTTTTTTTTAAATATTATCCAAAATGCTTTTTAGATGGTTTTGGGGTGGCTTTTTTTTTTTTTGTTTGGGGTTTTTTGGCTTGTTTGTTTTTTACACTCACCAGAACTGGGTGCGATTCAGAGATGAATGAAGCACATCAGGCCAACAGTGTCTCATGTCTGACATAAGATCCTAAAAATATCACAATTAATAAATGCACCTACAGTGTTGAAAAACCATTTCTTACACAATCAACATACATGGATGCACTTTCTAAAACTGAAGCTTCATCTTTCAACATCCCCACCTGAAACATTTAGTTGTAGAAAAAGAAAATATCTTTTTCCCTATTATTCTGAAAATGCTGTTCAAGATAACAGATAGGTACAAGTACCTAAAGATCTGAATGTACTGATGATGACATAATGGCTCAAAGTAAGACTTTCCTTCAACTGTCTCTGCAGAAGTTGTTTGATCATGCAGCTTTTCATATATGTCAGCTCAAGCCTCTTACCCCTGGCTTACAACACATGAATTAATTTTGTTCAATGACATATGGAATTTTTTTAATTAAAAGAAAAAAAAAGGACTAATGACCTAATACAGAAAACTGTACTCTGAACTCATATTTCCTGTGTTCTAAATTTGCAGTAGAAAATGTGAAGAGAGAACACTGTCTGACTAATCTCTTGCATGGGTACTTTTTGCCACTACAGATCCACCACCTATGTGGCAGTGACTCTCTAGATTTTTATTAAGGACGCGGCTGTATGGCTACAAAATCAAGAAGGCACAGCTGCTAATGACCACAAGGACTGAAACGTAAAGTAGTACCACAAGCACCTAATGAATTTGTGGAGTCCTTAAAAGCACATCCCTCTCTGCAAACATTAAGAGTGATACATTTTAAGGTACAGTTTTTGCACGTATGATGTGCAAAAGTAACTGCACTCAGCTCTATTGGGTATGACTGTTTTTATTTTAAATAAATACCTTAATCTCGGTGACATTGAAATGCCATGTCCTATTACAATCTTCAGTTTTGTCAGGCCTAGGGAAGCAAAATAAAAGTGAAAAAAAAGATGTCTCCTAACTCACTACTGGTAACTAACAGCATTCTACGTTACATCATTGGCCTGCATTTTAAATATGCAGGATTATAGCTGGAGATTTTCCTTACAAATGCAAGTAATCCATCAGAATCTACAGTGTTTTGGAATCAAAACATTCAAGAGATTAATTATAGCCGAAGGATTTCTCATGAAGTTCTTTGTTTCATCCTCCAGTCCCTCTCATTCTGTGTAAAAGTACTATGGTTGTGTCAGTGATATGAAGGGTCTTGCACATGATGCCACTGGTGTCACCAAAGGCACTGACCTCCTCAACTGCTGCACCAATTCATGATTCAATTGTTAGGAGCTGCAGCGACAGGACTAGGGGCAATGAGTACAAATTGAAGGAGGGAAAATTTAGGTTAGATATTAGGAAAAAGGTTTTTACTGTGAAGGCAGTGAGACACTGGCAGAGGTGCTCACTTTTCCAGGAGGCATAGCTTAACACACTCCTGTACTGATTTTTCCCCTGTATTTGTCAGAAAAACTTTTGAAGTGCTGCCATTAGCACCAATTCCAGTGAGCTGAAACAACTCCTTTGAAACAAATGAGTTTTTCTTATACTTTTGCAATATTTGTGCTGAGTTAAGATATTTAAAGCCACAAGCAGTCATGAGACATTAACAAATTCTGTGTACTCACAGAGGGGAAAAAAGAAAAGAGGGGGAATGATACTTCCCTTTCTGTTTGAGAATCTTCTAAAGAGACATATAAATAAAATACTCAAGTGGCAAAATGAGTACAGTGAGTCACGAGATATGAAGTGTATTTCAGTTTTATATCAAACCACAGGGTTTTGATTTTGTTTTAAGAAATCACAAGAACAGATAAAGACCTGAGAAAAGAAAAAAAGCACTAAATATCCTGGTACAAAACTTGGTTTTTCATTTCCATGTTAAAATAAAAAACACTAAGATCATACCACAGTCCATGAATCGTCCAGTACTTTGGAGGGTCTTCGCAATCATTAGCACTCATCTGTAGAAAACAAAACCCACAGAATATTTGTTGTGTGTACCCAGGAAAAATGGCTTTGAGGGGAAAAAGAAAACCTCATTCACTGGTGGTCCAAGGTTCTAGTGAGACATGAGAATCTACTTGCCCAATAAGGAACGGGTGGACTCAAGTTACTTGAAGCTGTCATAGATTATGCCACTTAGCAGAGAATGACTGACATTAAAATTTTGAAGCAGATCAAGTCAATATCAGGAGCATACTGAACAGCCGGTATAAAAAGATGGCAAAGGACAGGTTCTGAGGTAATAGAAAGTAGTCTGAACCATGCTAAATAAATGGAGCTTTTTCTTCATTTGCCATATTCCAGGTCAAAGCTCTCTGTACTTTTCTCATCACTAGATCTTTGCAAGGAGTGCAGAGCCATTAAAATAAAAAACATCAAAATTAACTATATTAGACAGGCACACAACCCTCTTTAAGTACTCAGGAGTAGTTTTATTGTTGTATTAAAAGGGAAAATGCAAAGAAAAGATTAAATAGGTTCTTTATTCTAAGTAAAATGGTTAGAATTTACTTTTTAAGTATCTTGACTTGAGGAACAAGAGAATGGAGAGAAGAGGAAAGACTATATACACCTACAAAACTAAAAAAAGAAGTAACAGCCTGCCATCAAAACTGTTGCTAAAACAAAAAATAGCCTACATACTAATTATTGTTTAGAGCAGAGACATTCCTCAACAAAACAAAACAAATCCAAGCTCACACATCACAGAATACCATTACTGTATTTTCCCTGATTATTCTGCTTAGTAATTATGGCTCATTTTAGTAAACACTTTTTGCCATTAACTAACAGCCTCCTCAGAATTTCTTTCCCCATAACAATAGCTTTCTTTTTTTGGCTCTGCATCCTGCTTTAATTATGCCATGATGCTTTTCATGTGATGCCAGAGCAAGAGCAGAGTGTAGAGAAGAGCAGGACAGGTCTGTAATCTCACTAATTGCCTTCCACATGCCACAGGCAAGTGGCAGCAAATCTGCAAGCTCTGCAAGACTTTCTTGTTCTGTGTCCATTTCCTTCCTCTCTTCTCTCCACCAACAATAGAAGCAATTAAACCCAGCAAAAACTTTTTTTCTTGAAAGGAATATTTTCAACAAACACACAGTGCAAATGCCTAAACAATATTGCTTCTGTCATGACACAAGCTTTTTGGAGCTGGAAGATTTCAGCTATCTAGGCCAAAATACAGCAAATTACTAGCCAGCAGCTTGCTCAACTGAGAGTGGCAACCACAACAGTGCAACTGTGCTCCTTAACCAATCTTTATCTGCAGTTCTCAGACACAATGAGTATTTTAAAGCCAAAGTATTTTAAATTTGTAATCAGTTCTCCCCTATCAAGGCACTAACCTTATTAGTAGTTACTTTGACACATTTCATCAGGCTCTGGGTGTTACACTGTGCACTGGCAGAAATGCAAGGTCAGGGCAACCCACAACACATTAGTTCACACTTCCCATGCTTTGGCCAGCTTCATTCATCCTTTTTAACTCTAGCTTCAGTATTTTTCCAATGTTTGTTTCAACTCAGTATCAAAAACGAAGCAAATGCTAGTCTGGGAAGCTGAGTACTGCTGTCTGCTTCTGCAAAAACACTTCTTGTCAGCCTTCCTGTTCATCACAGACTGAGAGCTGGAGGATTCATTCAATATAAAGCAACTGTCGACTGAGAACAGAGGTACAAATATGTATTTTCAAAGTTGGCATCGGACCACAGAGAGCCTTATATAGAGAGATTTATTTGGAAAAGGAGCATTGCTTTCTCCCGTTTTAAAGCAATCTAATAATCCAATAAATCCAAACTAATCATATATGATCTATAAAACTGAGAAAAGTGCCAGGGAGGCTTTAGAGCACCCACCATGCTGACAGGGAATGCTGCAGCAGAAAGATTAGCCTATTTGTAACAGCAAGACATTGGACAAATAATGTGTGCCAAAAGCATGGAAGCTACTTTCACCTCTGAAATACCAAAAAAAGTGGAATACCATCAAACTGTCACACAAGTGTTACCTGTAAACCTGCCCAAGTTACAAGCCCCTTGGTACTGTAGCTTGGACATAGAAGAGGATAGTGCTACTGGATCACATACAGTTACAGCAAGTTTAAATGAAAAGTTAGCTTCTGGGAAGTTTCATCTCATTCTCCCTTCCAACCATTCTGCTTAAATAGGCCAGTTGATTAATTAAGACAAAATTTAAGTGTTGCTGTGTAATGAAACATCACAACTGCTATGAAAAATCCTTGTTTTGAAACTGTGGAGAGTTCATTTCCTCAATTTCTCTCCCCCAAACAGTGTGCAACTATTTCCCTTCCTCCTTCCCCCCAACCCCTGGGATAAAACAAATCAACATATGAACCAAATTTATAAGGTTGCTGAAAACATTTGGGAGGAGGGAAATAAAACAAATTTACTTCTTGTTGGACACCTCTCTAGCATGAGTTAAGCTAAAACCTTTCGTGTGTTTATCCTTGCAGAATATAAAGACCCACAAAACTGCCTAAACCAGACCTTATTCATAGAAAAGTTGGAGACATAGATTAACAGTTATGAGTTACATGGGCATTTGGAAAAAAAATAAATTTTTGTTTCAGAACAGCATGTCGAGCTGGAATGACTTTGACATATCTTGCTTAATATGCAAAGAAATAAAGGTATCCCTTTACCTAAGGAATTTTTTGATCTAATGCTAGATAACAATAGTGTACTACCCTCACTTTAATTCTTTCTACAATATGTGACTACTTCTATTTTGACAAAAAAAAAGAAAGAAAAAATAGCATTTCTAGTCTTCATTTAAGACTCTGCTATAAAATTATTGCCAAAGCCTGAATTTAGGAAAACTTTTAATCTCGTATTAAAAACAAAAAAATAAAATTGCATCTGTTGATTAACACTATATTCAAACTTGCATTCAGGCTGTTCGGTTCATTAGTCTATTCTTTTCACCTTTCTTCGACTCTTTCCTTTGATCAGCACATATGTACAGCACAAGGCAGATGACAGCAGGGTCTAATACCCATTTCTTTATCACCCTTCCCATTCCTAACAGAGGAGGAACTGAATAACTACAAACTTTCACAGGATTTCCCATATTTCACAAAAAACACCCACAGAAGATTTTATCTTTTTGCAATCTCCAGGATGCCAAAGCTGCAATAATAGTTCCCTTTTAAATGACCTTCACAACTCCATAAAAAGGGAGGGGGAAAGTCCCTCTTCTTGCCCTTGATTCGCTCTTAATTCACATTACTTTGTTACCCGAAAATATAAGTGTCACATGAATTGGCCACATGACGTTCAAAAAATTGCACCACAGACAATTTATTGAAGGAATATTAAATTCAAAATCACTTGAGGTCTGTGAATTTAGCCTGGGTATCTTTCTATAAAACAGTCACTCTAGGTCAATTATATGGTACTGGAACTTCTAATCACATTATGAGGAAATACATCTCTCCTCCTCCTTCACCCTTTCGCTGTAGCAGTCAATAGCTAAGTCCTGGGGATTTTACTGCTTCCATGACACTGCCTTATTTTAATGGGTTAGTTTAGAAGACATGATTACAAAACACTTTCCAATTTAACTGATCGCACTCATCAAAACTGATCACACTCAGTATTAAAAAGCACCAGTAGAACACACTGTTTAAAGCACAGGAAGAGCTGGGAGAGATGTAGTCTCACATTTCTGGTATGCTGACCTGTGCCATCTAAATTTTTAAAAAGGCCTTTCAGACCTTTGAATCCTGAAAATGTTTTTGAACAGAGATATACAAAACAGGAATTCAGCTGCAGGTCATCCACGCACCTCTGGAGAACACAGCATGGAAGAAGGAGTCTATAATCAGGTTCTTGTATATGAGAAGCATAAACTAATTAGTACTTTCAGACACGAGTGTCTGAAAGGCTTTTTACGTAAATGATATCACGAGTTTTGCAGTTTCCTTCACACAGCTATTCTTCCTTTCAATGTCATGTCAACAGTTTTAAACTGAAGAATGACGTTAAAATCTGACATTAAAATCCCTGAAACAAAACAGTTACCATATATAAATAGACTGAACATGCAGAAGAATCTATAGTCTTGCAAAAATTCAGCCCATAGCTGAATTTAGGATCTCCTCTTATGTAACAGAAATCCAGCTGAGATTCTGTTTCTTCATATCACTCAGTGATGTAAAACTGGGAAATAAAGTCACTTAATATGATTTTAATTTCATTTTTTCTTCACTTCTTTGAATGTGTCTGCCCACCTCTTACTACAGAACATTATAAGGAATAAACAAAGCGTAAGAATACCTACATTTTCTGATACTCAATACCTTCAGTTATTGATTACAATTTCAGGAAGGTTATTTGTCAATTTACCAATAACACAACTCTGGAATTAAGGAGAGTAGCCAGCATAAATATACACTGGGGAAACTGGTTTGTAGGCGTCTGGTTGGCTGGTTTGTGGGTTTTTCTTTAGACTTTTCTCCTTTTTTTTTAAATTGTTCACATCTCATTCATGTAAACAAGGGTTTGCACTGCTACTGACTCTGAACACTCACTCGTGCCAAGCCCTACAAACTCTTGAACACCAACATCTCTGCTTGAAGTCAGTAACAGTGATGTTTATTCAACAGAAAATCAGACACAAATTGCATCAAATGTGTCATTATTCCCTCTGAAAAACAGGCAAACAAACAAAAAACAGAACAGTGATCTTGATCCTCGGTCTCAGTCAGTCATGCACATCTGAGTTTTGTTACTGATACTTGCCCTGCATGTTTAAGTAATGTAAAGTACATTTACTTTCCTCAGATATTTAGGCAACATGTGAATTCTGCTGCTACTGCTTTTATACATATTTCCAGAAACAGGAATGAGAAATAAAAAAGTACCTAAACCTAAAAGTTAAGACTCTAATATTTCAAGAAATAAACCTAAGGCCCCTTTTCACCTCCAGAGACATTTGTCCCAAACTGAAGCTTGTCCATTACCAACAAGATTCTTCATCCTTGTGTCAGTAAATCCAATCATGTCTTTCATTTTGAAGCACAGCATAATTTTAATTTAACTGTATGAGAAGAGGCCTTTGAGTGTTTCCAGCAAAGGAAAAGTGCTCTACTTATCGGATGGTAGTAGGTATTTAATAGCAGAAGGGACGTAACTAGTACATCTCTTAGCTGTGCTTTTGACAGACATGTATTGGAAGGTTGGGCTCATTTTTGGTTCCCATCTCTCACATACAGAAAAAAATGTAGAAACACTCAAGAGACACCTACCATAACAGCTTTATAGCTCTCTTTTTGCTGACCCAATCCATATTTGATGACATTATTGAAACACTGGAGCCAACACTATAAAGCTAAGAATCTATTTGTGCAGCAGATAATGCACATTCTGATCTGCTGTCTTCAGTCAAACAAGGCAGGCAAGTCTTACAGAGTCTGGTGAAAGTCTAGGATTGAGTTTACAACTAACAAGGTGTCACAAATTCTGTAACAAGCTTAGTGCACAGTAAAACCTACAGTGACTACTGTATCTGTAACATAGCATAATCCTGTCCTGTTTAGGACTGATCTGGAGTAGAAGGAAAGTAGCAAAAGTTGCATCAAAATCAGCAAAAGCCTTTATAAAGATAAAAGGCCATAAGTAAGACTAAATGCTTGACGGGCTTCATTCATTCCATTTTCAAACATTTATTGTCCAAAGCTCCTTTGTCAGGATAAAAGAAAAAAAAAATCTCACCTTACACACAGTCACTGGCCAATGATGAGCAAGATACAGCTTTTTCCATGTATGAGGGTGGCTGTCACTGGAGAAAGACAGATAAATTTATTTTTCCCCTCAAACATTTCAAAAAGAGGAACACTTTCAGCCAATACCACAATGCTTACTAGCACAGCACAAGGATTTTAGAGCTGGTTGTTGTTTATAGCTTCAACTGCAATATTTGAGAACTCTAAACGCAACCTAACAAACCACATAAAAACAACATATTTAGAAACCTGCTAATACCCTCCCATTGTTACCCCCAATTTCTCCTTCTGACACCCTCTCTCCACATGTCTTCCATTTCTTAAATATGGAAGAAACACATTGCTCTGTTTTATATTTAGGAGAGCACTTACTAGCAAGCTGTTACAAAAATAATATTTTTAAAAAAGATATATCTTTGTTCAGGATGTTAAAAACCTTTTGATTCTTCTTGATGTGTAAATTAGATGGAAAAAAATACAACATTCTTGGAACTGTACCTACTCTTCTAGAAACAAAGGGCTACAAACAACCACAAGCAACGTAGCTGACACTGCAGGAGATGCAACTGGACCTTGCAAGTGTCTACAACCTTTTATATTATAAAAAACAAAAGATTAAAAAGTAAAGTACAAACCATCAATCTCAAAAATGCTGACTCTCTCAGTTTATAGACATTTAATTCAAACAGTACATTTTAAAATGCTTACTAATAATTAATCGTTAAGTATTTAATAAACTATGACAGAGTCTTAAAGTTACCTAAGGAAGGACTAAAGAAGTAATATTCCATACTTTACAAAAGCATTTCTGTTTCAAAGCCTCTTAGAATAAGATCTATAACTCAGAGGCATCAGTACTATCTTATTCCTATGCAGGGGGGAAAAAACCCTAAACCTTCAATAATTTTTTCAGAAAGTGTTGGAAGCCTAAAGCATGTCTTTCACCACTTCTACAGAAGCAGTTTTCAACAGTTTGGAGCAAACCTATACTGGATGAACTAGAAGCAGATTAACTTGTTGCATTAGACACTACAGCAGATATATTTAGCTAATAAGCAGCCACAAAAAGTGATTAAATAGAACAGCAAGTGGGAACAATCAACAAAAACAGAACTATAAATTGTTCAAACTGACAGCATTATGAGCAGAACTGTCAAAATAAATTGCTATTCTCTGGAAGCTAATAGCCACATGTCCATCATTAGTGCCTGCCAGAGGTTATACTAAAAAAAATAAATATAAAAACATAGAAAGCTAGTTCTTCTTAACCTGAGGAAGTAGAAATGCTCCCGTGTTACATCACTTCTCATTTTTTTCCCCCTCTAGTTTTTCTAGTTTGCAATGGCCATATTTTCTCTTATGCATTCACATGTATCTGTGTTTTTTAAATAATTTAGTTCTGGAACTGACCAGGCATAGCCATAATGAAAACTATTAACACTTCCACCTGGGTCTTTACTGCTGCTGTGGAAACTTGAATAAAAAAATTATCCTATATTGTAGAGCAGTTTTCTTGCTTTAAAAACCCTAACTTTTCTTAGAAAAGATCTTTCATTAGATTTGTCATCTGTATTTGAAACAGCAGCTGAACTTCTGCAACGTCAATCATGCTAACAAAAATTCTCTCAGTACACACTTTTTGGCTAAGGATAGGTCAGAAACTGTACTTATTAAACAGAGCAAGTTTTAGAAACTTAAGCTCAGAACTGGAAGCCAAGGAAAGCTATTTTCAATTCCTATCCCGTTCTTTTGACCCCAGTTACCCTGCTCTGTGCAGTTCAGGAATGTGCCTCTAGAGCTGCCTCTGTCTCCACGACAGTGAAGGCACAGTCTAAGTCCCAGAGATTCAAGAAACAACAGCAGTGTTTAAGCTACCAACCAGTTACAACGCAGCTTATATGAAGTGCAGCAGTGAACTGAGCACCTTAGCTATTGTCCTGCCAAGGCATTGAAAGGAAGGAGAAAAGTTTATTTCCTCACAGAATGCAATAGGAATTTGAACTTTTAACCACAGATGGGTGTGATTTGGGGTGTGGTTTTCCCCATGGCCCATTGGTATTCAAGCTCAGATTTTGCCAAGTACAACAATCACCTAAAGGCTGTGCATCACTGATCCAGCCCCAGCTGGGATGCTATCTGAAAATGAGTTTCAAGTTATTGTAACTGAGAAAATAGCAAGGAAAAAAAAAGATATATTAAAAAAGTATACAATGCAGCAGTTGGTGCAGTTCATGTCATGTGGATGATTCCAAGTTTTTAGTTCTAGGTCACAAAATTCTTTCTGATTTTTGTCATTACTACATCACAAGTCTAAATTATTCATTTAAAGCTAAGATTACAAAAGTTATAAGTGCAATGAATGTAATTTAAGTTTCCCTCTTTTTTCATGCTGACACATTAATAAAGGTAAAGCTTTTCTTAGGTATGATCCCTGTTCTTCCAGTTAATGTAGATGCCTCGTTTTAACAGTCTCCTAAGGAAAGAATAACATATCAAAAATAGCACATAATAGCAAAATTTACACTCGTTAGAAGTTAAACTGTTCTGATCTGCACTTAAGAACGAGCTATCATACATTTGTTTTTAAAGCAAAACTTACCTGTAAATAAATTTTTCTGAAGTACACCAACAACATAATGCCATAGAAAAACAACCCAGAATCCAATAGTGCAGCTTTGCAGGGTTCATTTTGTTAATCGAATAGCTGTAAAAAGGTGTTAAAAGAAGAAATATTTGACTTATACAATGCACTAAACTGAAGTGCTAAAATGCAGAAAACCACAATTATCTCAGAAACAAGAGATAACAGTAGCTCTAGACTAGATTTACAACTATGGGTAAAATGGGGATCACTTTCAAGGCTGTGCCTGATTTCCAGTCTGTATGCTAATTTTTATCAATTAATGGCAAATTAAATCCTCTCAAGGATGAAATCACTGGTTACTTTTTTATCTTTACTTGCACACAGTCCCAAGAGAGCCACTTTCCAATAAACAGAGACACATTACATAAAGTATAGTAGCTTAAAAGATTTATTTAAGACTACTTGTGGTCAGCTCAAATGCCCAAAGTGATTCATTAAAGAAACTAACTTGGAACTTAACATTGAATATGTTGGCTTGACCAAGACTGTTATTAGAAACTCAGAGGAAGCCAAGTATGATGCCCAAAGATGAAACTCTCTCTAGATGCCAGTCAACTACCAATCTGATATTGAAAAAAATGCTGCTAATACCAGATTAGTTTCTGTTCTGAGACAGCCTCAACGAAACCATGCCTACTTCTTCATGAACCTTACAAGCTAAAAAAACAAAACATAAAAAACAAATCAACTTAACCTTCACCAGTAGAAGTACTTTCACTTGGCACAGGACAAAAAACCCCAACTGCCTCCTGTATCCACCAGACATTTCACAGCCTTTTAAATGGTGCCTTCTAGAAACTGTATTTACATGCAGTTATTAAAGCCTCACCAAACCTACTTTCCAGCTTTCTCAAATCAAGAACCCTAAGAAAAGCACTACAAGACATTGTGTATGAACCATGTGATCCTTTGAAGATCACTCACTACACAAGTCCTATCCTTTTTTCTACAAAGGTTTTATTATTTCATCTTTACAACTGTCAAATAAAGCCTGCTTTGACACTAGTAAAGACATTGCTGATTATTAAAGCTAACTTAAGAAAACTCAGTGTAATTCTGATCCACAGCTTGATCCAACAAGAATCCATTTTCTCACAGTTATTGCATGCCCCCCCCCAAGTCCTACCCCACAGTTCCGCAAACACTGCGGCAGAGCAGATGTAGGAAAGAGGCAGCTTCCCAACTTGCAAAACATGTGGAGATTTCAAAACTCATGAGGGATTTGGGCAACAATGGTAACCATTAACCAGCTAAATTTCTCACCAGGTTTTGCAAAATTGTGAATAAACAACAACATGTAAGATATTCTTCTATTCCACACATTAATGCCTCTCTAATTCATAATGGATACATTATCAAGGTAACAGCTTGACCTAATAGAAGATATATTACAAGACAAATACTGGTTGCCAACTGTTAATTTTCTGATCTAGTTTCCTTAAAAATGCCAGAATGAATTTCATTTACCAGGCAAGATGAACACCCAAAATAATTAATCATTTGGAGTGTGATATTTGTATAGAAAAGCAAACAATAATGTAGAACTAATCTTTATCAAAAGCCAGCTGAAGGAAGACATATACCTTCTATTAAAGAAATTGGTATATTCACTAGGGTACAAAAAAGTCACAACTAAGTAATTAACTGCTGGGTATCCAATTTCCCTAAGAGTTCTGCATTTTAAGGGATCTCAAGTCTCATCATTTGAACA
>NW_008661284.1:44594-47982 GCF_000695815.1 Acanthisitta chloris
AACTGTTTAATAATTTTGTCTACTGTTATTCTTGGCTGAAAACCAATCAAGACTACATTTCTGCATGAAATATCTATTCAAGTTAAAACACTGAGAAATGTAAGGAGTGTAAGATTCTGTAAGACTCATGGAAGAGCCTGCCCTACCTATAAAAAGCAGGAAGTACTACTTAAAATACAATAATGTCACACATCACAAAAAAAAAAAAGACTGCACTGTACAAAGGTGTGGAAAAAACATCTTAAGGAAAGTATATTATGAAAGAAAAATAAGCCAGCAAGTAAAACATTTTTTTTCCAGTGACTAAGTAGCAAAAAAGGTATAAAGGTAATTATTTCCCTTTCTCATTGGACTCCTGCATTTGATCAAATAATGACCAGGAACAGAGGGGGCACCAAAAAATGCTGTTGTCAGAACAGGGGAATGTGCCGATCTATTCTGCATATTCTTCTGCACCCTGGAATCAGAACATACTGGGAAGAGACAGTGAGTAGATCTGAAAGTTCCCACTCTGTCACTTTCACTTCTTTTTACGCTGATAAAGAACACAAACTCTCTCTAAGGTTTTATCTTGGAAGACAATATTGCAGGTACCATGACACTATCACGACAGACTGATTTACTCAAGCTGACCTTTTATCCTTATGTGACACTGATGGTGAGAGGTGAAAAGTACATCAATCTCACCTGAAAAAGCACCAAAATTATGCACATTTGAGGAAGTACACATCCAAACTAAAACTGCATGAACTAAGAAGCACATTAATTTTTAATAAAAATGCTTGTTTACCAAAAATTACACTAGATCACTGCAAGATGCAAGAAAGAATACATTAACAAATCTTACACCAATTCCTCACTAATGAGAAACAGATTTCATATTACAAAAGTTAGTTATAAAAGAAAGTCATGATGTTCCAAAATACTGCATAATGAGGAGAACTGAAAACTTCAAAATGAAACCTGCACACATACATAAAATCATTATTTGAAACTAGGCTATTGATGATGGACAAGTACTGAGTTTACAGACACTCCCCACCCAGCATTCAGATGGTGCTCATCAGTTGCTTAGCTGGTGTAATTTAACTCAGTCTGAAGAATGTTTGCTAATACAGGAAGGGTATAGGAATTTGGTTAACAAGAAATAACATATATAAGGAAAACAAACATGCCTCAGATTACATTGTTCACAGCTTTGTACCATTTGCATCCTCCACTTGTTATACAGGACTTTCAAGTAGTTCTGTTGCTTTCAAAGTTCTTAATTATGTTACAAAATTAGTAGCATAGTGTTAATTGGTGAAAGGCTGAGTAAGTCTCAAAGGAGGAGTTATTGCAAGGGGCCTCAGACAATAATGCACCCAAGCACATAAATTCTCACACCTGTGACTAGCTCATCCTGGAGCAGTGCAGAGGAGCCAGCAGAAGTCAACCAAGATGGAAAAAATACTTTATAATTGCAAACAAGAAAATGAGCCAAGCCAAGACCATATATGGAAGGAAGGCTCAAAGTCCATGGAAAGGACACTAGTGGACACCTCTTCAACAACCACAAGGGACCACCAGAGACCATCCAAAACCCCATGGAAGACCCTCAAGTAGCCTACTGACTCAAAAGTGGACTAATTAGCAAAAGAAGCAAGAGAATCACTAACCATTAGAGGACAGAATACTAATCAAGAAGTTAGTTAACTTGTGACAAATGAGCACTAATTTCTTTGTTTTCCGAAATGTAAAAACAGTAAAAAGTTTGGATAGTTGGTGTGTGTGTTAGAAGGAGCAAACCCCTGTGCACCTAGAGCTGAATAAACAAACACCCACTTAATGGTCAAACCAGCTACTGAGTTTTATTATTGCCCAGTTTTCCTGGAATCACTATCAACTCTATTTTCACTTAGGTAAAACTCCAAAGAGTAAGAATAGCTTTGGGGTGACTCTTGGCTTACTATACCTGGAATAGGAATGCACAACACACCTGTTTGTGTGTCTGTGTGTGTGTGTCTTAGTAACCCAGTCACGTCGAGGTCACTTTCAGCTATGCTAACATTGTTCCATGTTGTTATCAAAATTGCCTTCCCAGGCATATCAAGGACTAGGGAGACCTTGTAATAACTAGCTAAGAAATCATTCTTTAACAGATTCACAACAATTTGGACTCTAATATACCATCTTGAGGGGGCTGGTGACACAGCACATGCTTCTTTTGGACATTTGTAATTAACTCACCTGTACTCCCTCATCTTTTTTTTTGCTTTTAACAACTAGCTTAGCTAATAAAATCCACATTTATATAAAATGTCCTAGTTTACACTTTAGTTCAAGCATACAGACTCAGAATAGAGAAAAGGCTGCAGAAGAGCACTCAAGCATTAGCAGAGGACTCCCATGATTATCACACAGCATGCATGCAGCTAAGTGTTGGCAACAATGTCCAGAGATAAGAACTATGACAGCTAGTCAGGCATCTCAAGCCACAAAAATGAACACCCAAGGTTTTGGTACCATCCTAAACAAGACAGTGCACACTACCTCTGCCACAAGTTAGACAAGCCAAGTCACAAAACTGTATGTTAGAAGCATTCATTTAAATTATAACAACTCTTAGCTCTGGTGACTTTTACCTCCACTGCCCACTCCCAGCAAATCATTCAATCCCAAGCCCGAGCACTGGCTTCAGTAACTACAAAACATACTTTTAAAGTTTTTCAGACGCCATACCCACGTGCCCTGCCACAGCAAGCTTTTGAGCATTACTTCCTCCCTAGTTCTGTCAAGTACAACTCGAGGCAGAACTCCTCGCAGTGGTTTAGTGGCTTCAGAGTGAGCCCAGCAGGCTCTGGGTGCTTAGCTCACCTCTTCCCTTGGCTTCCTGGGGAAGTCCCGAGGACGGCAGCACTTGCCTTTCCTCGCACACAAAGTAACACTGCTCTGACCTTAGCACTGATGTAACTTCCCAACACCATAAGCACCCGCTCCAGATAAACAATCATTACAGAGGCGTTTTCGCCAATTGTAAAGAATGCAAATCTCCCTAGCGCCGGAAGCGAGATGCCCGCGGGCCACAGAGGCATACCAAGGCTGATGGCAAGCGCACACAGGCCAACTACAAACAGAGCTTTCCCAATCAGGGAAATGCTGCGGTTTCTCTGGCTGACTTTCTGTTCGCTACACACGGCATGTAAGGAGTAAGAAATGAAACGTAACACGGTAAGAGCCCGTCCCAGGCCCGCAAGTCCCACCTGACTTCGCGCAAATTGAGAATCTCATTGGCTTCCCGGGCACGCCGAACGCGACCGCCCGTGCAGGCGGCGGGGCAGGAGGCGAGGAGAGGGAGCAGCAGGGAGACTTCAACCCGAGTTCCGCTGCCTCGGGCTCAGACCTCAAC
>NW_008661285.1:0-4981 GCF_000695815.1 Acanthisitta chloris
TTTCTAGGATTCCATCAGGGATATTTCATCAAAGATGTTAAGATTTCCTTGTTTTAAGACCACTGAATGAAAATGTCTACTAGATTGAATGCATTATACATAGTAATTACAGTAAAAGGCAATGTTTCCCATTCCAGTCTTTCCCCTCCAATTTACAAATACAGTTTAAGCCACAATGGTGAATGTTTGTAGGTTATTTTTCCTGTGTCCTGCCAAGGAACATAGTAGGACAAGGAAGAAAAAGATCATCATCTGGGGCAGCAGAGCAGGTGTTGTGTAGGGAGCAGAGGCTTTCCCAGCACAGCAAGCTTTGGTGTGACTTGGGACAACTTCACCTCCTTCACCAAGCTCAGCTGCCAGGTAGCACTGGCTGCTAGGACAGTGTCTCTGCAAGGTGACCTGCAGCTGCTGGAGGCAATGGCACAGCAGTGTGTGCAGTTAGGAGCTGTAGTAACAGATTTCAGATGTCAAGGCCTGAACGTTTCGGGATGTCTTTTCCAGCCAGTGGCTCCTTCTTTATGACCAGTGATGTCTGTGCCTGTCTGAAGTGAGAAGCTAAGGAACAAAGAGGGTGTGAACATGTGGCTTTGCAATATCTGCCCCTCTCTACAGCCTAATTAGTGCCTCTAGGTGCTTCTGAGCGTTCTCAGCATCAATCTTTAGACACCAAGAGAAAGTTAAGGCTGACCAGGAGATAGACCTAATGAGCTTGAATACCAATAGGCTTTAGTTCTGAGAAGATCATCTGGATTTCTTTCTATGGCTCAGGTACTTGACTGCCAATTTTGACATAATTTGGGGACTCTGATTCTCAGCACAGCAATCTTTGCTCAGAGCTGTCCTTTGTTTTTACTCCTTTTCTTGTCCTCCTTGTTTACAAGCTGAATTCTGCATGTAGAAGTGATTCTTTTCTCCAGTGGGCTGAAGCTGTCTCTAAGTGACAGCCCATCTTCATGGTTCTCGTCATCGTCTCTTGCTTCTTGAAAATAAGAGAAAAGGTTTTCAGAAGTGTCAGGTGTGGGTGGTTTGAATTGTCTCCTATGTACTGGAAGTCTGTCTTTCTTCAGGTGTAACTGGTAGAAAAAGGAAGGAGGGTGTTGGTGGTGATGCTGACATATCCTCTAGTTTCTTCCATCTCTTATTTAAAATCTGGTTTCTTTCACCTCTTCTCAGTAGAGTCAATATAAAAAGAAACCCAGACACCTGTGTGTTTCAGACAAGCTGGCAATAATTGTGTCTGTCCTTTGGTTACCCATTCTCAGTCAGCTATTCTCACAAGTGTGCTCTAAAAAGTAGTGCTTGGGGTCTACAGCTGCTCAGCAAAATCATTAGAAAACACAACATATGAAGTGCTATCACTGCTGAAAGTGTAATAATATGATGATTCACAATTGGTTCTTTTATTCAAATGATGTGCAAAGCAGCTTTTTAAAGGTAATCCTCACTGATGGAGACAACCAACCTTCTCCACAGCACCAGGATCAGCTGTCTCTGCTTTCACTGCATAGTCTGTGTGCTTTGGCAAAGAAGGGAGAACCTTGAATTTTATTTAACAAAATAAAGTAATTATGCTGTGATATTATGTTTTTCTTCAAACAGAACAAGGTGCTAACTGCAAGTAAACTTACACAGTCAGCAAAAATATCAGAGTAATGAGTTAGACAATCAAGAAGGTTTTTAAGTGATAATTACAAAAAAGTTATTCTGCTATATGTGTGTAATTTACTGTAGTCAATTTATTTCGGTTGGCATAAAGCAATTAAGGAGCCTTGCTAATATTTCAAAAGCTCATATTAGCTTTTTCATAGTTGGCATTATATTGACTTATGTTGCCCTAGATTTTCAGTAACTTCACTGAACATGAAGTATAATGATACTATTGAATATTTTGAGCTTTTCTGGATAAATTTCATTTTTCCACTCCAGACCAAATTCATTTGACCACTGGGCTTGGCATCTTTTTTATCTAATGCTTTTAGAAACTCACATCTTCCACTTGCAGAATAAAAGTCATCCTTGTAAGGAAGATTTTGGAAGGTACCTAAGGAATTTTGTTTCCCAAGTCCCTTTGATTTTCTGTGCCAGTGGTCAGCATCTTTCCTTTGATTGTCTTTGAAAAAAAAAAACCCTGGACTTTAATATATTATGAAAGCTAGAAATGAAAGCAATTTAGGCTATCTTTTGCAAGCCTTTGCTCTAAGTAATTAATGCTTTTATTATTCCAGGACTCAGAATTTGACCCCTTGAAGTTCACCAGTGTCATTGAATGTGAGAAGCCAAACAACGACTTAAGTAGGTTTCGAGGTTGCATGTGAGTATTTCATATAATATCCTTCAGTATATACTTCTTTTCTCTCATATGGAATAAAATAAATGCTGATTTGGTTGGGGTTGTCTTCTGTAAGTTGCATCATCGTCATCACATCTATCCAGGGCTGCATGTTTCAGGCTCTTTTAGCGTATCCTCACTTCAGGGTGAGAAGGAAGCCTCATGTTTCCATTCCTTAGGATGGATGGAGTTGTTCCCTTCCCTCAGTTGACACTCCAGAAATCAATGCATGAAGCACTGCAGTTACAGACACTCTTCTCCCTTCCCTCCATGGATCAAAAAAGCCATCCAGAAATGGGTGAAAATAGAAAACTGGTCCAAGAGAGGCAACAAACAAACAATCTGTCATACTCTGTTTTTATGGAGATCGGTCTGTTGGGTGTTTCTTTTAATATATGTGTCATTGAGGAAAATCAAAAGGCAAAACTGCTATTTCTCCAGCTATGGCACTACTCCTCTCTTCTCCTTCAGGCAAACAATTGGCTCACACAATGGGTGGGCTCATACATTACCACATCACCTACGCTCACTTGACTTAATTCTAAACAAACAGGACTGCATGGACAGGGTGCTCATCTCTGCTCAGTCAGGGATGCTCAGAAACAAATGTTTTAGGATGTGCACAACACTTTGCTTCTAACACAGCCAGGACTGGCTTAGGAGATGCACTTTTGCATGATTTATTTTTCTAGTCTGTTACCACGTGGGCAGTGAGAGCCCAGGATATATAATTTCTGCCTAAATTCAGTGAAGAGAGTTAAGCAGACACTGATTGTGTTTTGAATACAATGATTGACCACCCATATTGATTAGGAGAGCTAAGCAGTATTAAATTGCATAAATGTCATGAGGTAAATTGCTGGAGCTTTGGGAGGTTTTTTTTTATAGTGATGCCATTTACCACCTCAGTTACTACTCTCAGATGTCACAGATTGTGTAGGATGTACTGTCAACTGGTGTAAATCAGGACAGTTTCTTTGAAACTACATCAAGTTGTAGTGTGGGAAAATGTGTTCCTTTATTTAGCAGCACAAAGCCCTACAGTTGGTGTAAAGATAAAAGTTTGGTATTAGACATTACCACACGAGGGTGTGTAGCTGTCTCCATTAATAGCTTGCTCTACTGCAAAATGCCATTTCCAGATAAGGAAATGGAAAGCTTGGCAGCTTTCCTAGCACACTCTACGTGTGAATCTTCGTCCCCAAAATCCTGAGCAGAGGTTGAATACTGTAAAAAAATGCATAAATTTGTCTATCATTGTATATTTACTTCTGTACTCCCAAGGCCTGTGGTATATAAGTTACAGAACCATTTGAATTACGTAGCAGAAAACATAGGAGTGTCTTTTGGATGATTATTGTTCAATATTTAATCTTCTTTATATTTTAATGTTGCACAAATTATGTGACACAGCAAAAAAAAAGTAAGACACAAGTTTTGAATCTATCAGAAAGCATCAGGTGATTTCCAGGGCTCATCAGTTATGCTGCAAGAGTTTTACTCCTAAAGGACCATGAGGAGTTTGAAGTAAAGAGCTAGGACCAACCCCTCAACACATACATTGCCAGTCTCCTAATTTATCACAGGCAAAGGCTTTTTCACCTGTGTTTTTAGATTTCCTTCATTAGTATAATGAAATTATGGGTCTATTTCAAATCCTACATTAGCAAGATGAAGAGTAGTTAGCAGTTCTGCACTGAAACATGTCATTGATGTGTCAAACTCAGATCTTAACTCTTGTTCAAAATCTTACCAGTAGTTGCTCCTTGAAAGAATGGTTCAGTTTACTTCCAGGCAATAATAGCTCAACTGAAAAGAAATAAGGCTGAGATATTTAAATAGGAATGCTATGAAATAATAGACTTTCAAGAGATCTGTATATAAAAGCTGTGCTGAGACATTACTGCCAAAGACTGCTTGAAGTTTTGACCACTGACTAGGTTTCCAGTTTTGAGGATGACATTTTTTTTTCTGTTTGAAATATGAAGTGCTCTTTGGTTCTAACGTCTGTGCTGACAAACCTTTCAGGAAATAGGAATATCTGTGTGTGTGTGTGTGCTGCAAACATGTAACTTTCAGGGAAATATCTGTGTGTGTGTGTGCTGCAAACATGTAAAATATTCTGTTCCCCACAGTTTTTCTGAAACATTCTCACAGGGAACCAATGTAGCACAGGCAGGGCAGGATAAAAGGAGACGTGATATTTAATAAGTTCTTTTAAATACTGCAAAATGCATTGAGATGGGCCTGGCCCTATCCTGTGTCTTCAAAAGTGTAGTATAAATATCTGTGTGTGTGTGTGCTGCAAACATGTAAAATATTCTGTTCCCCACAGTTTTTCTGAAACATTCTCACAGGGAACCAATGTAGCACAGGCAGGGCAGGATAAAAGGAGACGTGATATTTAATAAGTTCTTTTAAATACTGCAAAATGCATTGAGATGGGCCTGGCCCTATCCTGTGTCTTCAAAAGTGTAGTATGCACATTACTTCAGTAATTCACATTAGATGGTAGGAAAACATTTTGCCCTGTTAGGGTGTTCAGGCACTGGAATATTGCCCAGGGAGGTGGTGCAGTCACCATCCCTGGAGGTGTTTCAGAGGTGTTTGGATCTGACACTGGAGGATCTGGTTTAGGGTTTAGGGGTTCAG
>NW_008661285.1:5057-13121 GCF_000695815.1 Acanthisitta chloris
CAGCAGTGACAGGTTAATGGTTGGACTGGATGATCTCAGAGTTCTCCTCCAGCCCTGATGGTTCTATGATTCTGTGATTCTGTACTGCATGTGACTCCTTCAGTTACATTGCCACAACACAGGCAAAATACCAGTTCTACTCAGCTGTTTGTTTTAATAGTGTTTTGCAGCTTCTGCACCCTCGGCTATCCCAAGCATATTCCTTCATTTTTAATTCCCCTATGAGAATTATTCTGTGTAAAAAGAATAGACATAAAAACCTAGCATGCCCCTTGTCTATATGGGTCTAGCCACATTATGTACAGCATGCATGGCAAACATTTGAACATCCCATGCTAGGTTCCAAAAGCAGCAAAATTGTCTTTGAAAATGTGTTTCTACTTTTTTGTGTGTAGATGGGAAAGGGAAAAGGAGAAGTAGTAGTTGCTGTTCTGATGTTTTCAGCTTTTCTCTGAAGACAAAAATTTTATTATTAGACAAGAACGTAAAACTTTACCTGATCATACCAAAATAAGTATAGCATGGAATTGTAGTTGTAGTAGTAGTAGTAGTAGTAGTAGTAGTAGTAGTAGTAGTAGTAGTAGTAGTAGTAGTAGTAGTAGTAGTAGTAGTAGTAGTAGTAGTAGTAGTAGTAGTAGTAGTAGTAGTAGTAGTAGTAGTAATAATTATTATTATTATTATTATGACAATAACAACAACAACAATAACAATAATAACAACAACAGCAATAATAATGACAACAATAACAACAACAATAATAACAATAATTCTAGCAGTAATAACAATAATTATAACAACAGCAATAACAATAATAATAATACATGTGTGCATTTCTATTGCAAGCTTGTCATTAAATAACAATAGTAAGTCAATATAAAATCATGTTACAGTTTTTTAAAGCAAAAAAACCAGTTATAAATCTATGCAGTGATGTCTCTTAATGTGCTATAGTCACACCACCTCTCCTGGAAAAACAACCCAACAGAACAACCTAGACTAAGTTTCATCACAATTCAGACTTGGGAAGTTTCTGTCTGATGGTGTTCACTGAGACTGTTGAAGATTATTGAATATTTTCTTTGGGAGTGTCAAGCCTTGGAACGTTTGCTCTGCTGTTTGCTTTGTAAGATACTTGAGAAACTGAAAAGTGGAAGAAAATACTCTCATTTGAATAGAGTTTTGATACAGTCCCTGGTTATTTAGTGTTTGTAAACACGTAACATAACAGAAGGCTGAAGTGAACTACCATTGGACTCGTTGCAGTGTTGCTGTGTTAAACCAGGATTATTTCCATACAAACTTTCAGAGAGCTGGAGCACAGTTGTAGCCAACTGCATCTCCAAATTTGTGGTGCATTTGTGTTTTAGAGGTTTAGATCCTACGTATTTGCAGTGTCCTCCATGGGAGGAGTTGCAGGCACAAAGAGCATTGCTCCTGCACTTGGCAGTGAGTCTCCTCCTGGCCCAGCCCTTGTGTTCCAGCCATCTGAGATGCTTCAGACAGACACTCAGAACTACTGACAGAGACAATTTTCTTTCTTTGCCTCTGTGTTATACTGGTCTGAATCCAGAAAGGGGAAAAACAGACTGTTCAGCTTTTTTCACAAGCTTAAGGTTTATAATTTTTCAGGGGTAGAAATGGGATCTAGGCTGTTCTCTCAACCCAGATATGAAGTTATAGAGTGGGCAGGTTTCTGTTATCAAAGTGAGCAGTTTTATCTAACTCTGGTTTTCATTAGTTTTTAATCCAGGCCTTTATGTCTGTAATTTTTAATTCCTTTTATCATCAGTGCCCAAGTGCCTCATATGTATGTTCTGTTAGTGAGTCACTGGGAGTGACAAGATGGAAACATAAGTTTCCTTGAGCCTCTACCACCTTTGTTCTCCAGGTATTGATTTCATCCATGTTTGCTAAAGGTCTGGTGAGCAACAGTTGAATTGTCTGACTCCATTTGGATATGGAAAAGTCAAAAGCAGTACCAAGTGCATGTAAGGATGAGATGTGGTGAGGGCAGTAAATTGAGGTCTTGACACTGCAGGTTAACTTGTTGCATCATTGCTTCGGAGCAGTTTTATAAGCTAAGATAGGGAGAACAAATATCTAATTCTGTAGAACAAACACACAAGCAGTTGTATATAAAAGTCACCATGTACAATATTCTTCTCACAGTCCACTGTTACTGTGAAGTATAAAAAATTGAAGGCTCTAAAATTAGAAGCCAGAGCAATTACTGCTTAAGTAGGTTTATCTTTAAAAAGTCCCATTTATTAACAGGAATCGTAACTATCATTTGGAGAACTTAGTGGAAATCCAAATTAGCATCCTCATGATTTATGAGAAAGGCTAATGTAGAATTCAGCCCTAAAAAGCAGAGGAAGGACAGAATGCTGGGGGCAGTGTAATTTCTACAGGATGGAATCATTAAGAAATTATTTGCCATGGTTTAAGCCCAGACAAATTGCACCTATTGGCTTACTGCAAGAGGGATCTTGGGCAGCCCCAGTGTTTGAAGCTGCTTTGGCAAAAGGTGAGGGCAGTGGTGGAAGGAGATTTGCTGAAGAGAACAGAAGTAAAACCTCTGTTGTTGTTTCTGGGGCCAACAGAGAGGATGTGCTTGAGCAGGGGAAACTGTGTCCTAGTGCAAAAGAGAACCCTTCCTTTTTGTGTCAGAATTGCAAACTTGCTGTTAGCTCCTTCTTTCCTTCTCCATTTTTTGGTCTCTAGTCAGATGCTATTGATGCTGCAGCTACCTCAGCTGTAAAACCCAATGTTTTTTCTCCATCCCTGCAGTGAAAAGCTAAGTATACTGATTGAAACACCAACACTTTAAATATTTTATTTTTTTCCAAGAAGGCTGGGTATAACATATTGCACTGAACTAGAAAACACTGTGTATATCTGATGTAGTACATAGGCCTGAGATCCTAGAAGTATGGACTAAAGTTAGAATTCTGGTCCTCATTGAGAAAAAGAGAAGCATTTAACAGAGAAAATCATGAATATATAACCCAGGTGTGAAGGCTTAGAAAATAGGAAGCAAATAAGAACTACACCTTTATGCAAAAAGCACAATTTCAAGCCAGTTTACAGATTTCAGGGGGGACAGGATTTGAAATGCTCGAGTCCAGATAGCCATAAAATTCAATGTTGCAGCAGCACAATGCTAATTTTAGTACAGCACATGTGCTTTTCCAGGGTTTCTCTTGGACTCCCAGCTTTTGCTAGCTTTTTATAGCAGTCCATTTTTCAGACTTTGGAACTGTGATGGCTTTGGTGCTCTGGAAGTGAGGACAGAACATTTAAGCATTTCAGACTGTGCTTTAATTTTCTCTTGAGGCATTGGGATGCTGCATTGGATTAAATGAAATCTTAGTCATTTTAAAAAAGTTTGAAATTATTATTTGGTTTGTCTTTTTTACCTAATATGACATTCTAATGCCATTTTAATTGTTAGTATTGTTCAGCATTTCCCTGGTGACTGTTAATTCTCATGAGGCTCTTTTCTGTATTTCTGTGTCAGCTGAAATGTCCATACACAGCAGATATTAAGTTTTACAGAAATGTTATTTGTTTCCATTTTTCTCATGTGTTTTGGTGTTAGTCAACAAGAATCATCATGGTCAGGCCATTTTGTTTTTTCTTAGATAGCTGGTGAAAGATTTCACCATCAGATTAAGAAAAACTTCTTAAACTTTGAAGATGCTTCTGGGTCTTCTTATGTTACAGAGCAGTAGGAGTTAACAAGCTTAATATTTTGACATGCTGTGTTTTGTTCTGTCTTTCTACTTTCTGCAGTATACATAAAAATGGGAAAAAGGATGGACTGTTCAAAGAAAATCTTCTGTTACGTGGATGTACCATTAGAAATACAGAAGAGGTTGCAGGAATAGTAATCTATGCAGGTAAAAGCTGGTTTTCTGTCTGTGGCATATAATGCCTTTGAATAATTTCCTTAAAATAACAGCAAAAATCTATGTGACATATATGATGCAATTCCTTCTGCAGGGCATGAGACCAAAGCTTTGTTGAATAATAATGGACCACGTTACAAACGCAGTAAGCTGGAAAGACAGATGAATGCAGATGTCCTTTGGTGTGTCCTCATACTTGTAACCATGTGTCTGTTTTCTGCCATTGGTAAGTGCTCTTCACAAGCACAAACTTCCCTATCACACTGTGGTGGGATTCATGCACTTAGCTTTATCAAAATCATATGTATTTGCCCCAGTGATATCCATAAAGGTTCCTCCATACTAGTTTTGGTTGTGTTTTCCTCTTTGAAATCTTGATACATAAACTGATCTCAATTTAAAAAGGTGCTAGAGCAAGTCCAGCCAAGGACAATGAGGTTCATCAAAGGTCTGAAAAACATGTTGTATGAGAAAGGGCTGAGGGAATTGGGTTTGTTTCGCCTTGAGAAGAGGCTCAGGGGTGACCTCCTGGCTCTCTGCAACTCCCTGCCAGGGCTGGAGAGAGGTGGGGGATGTGTGTCCTGCCAGGGCTGCAGGGAGAGGATAGAGGGAATGGCCTTGAGCTGAGACAGGGCAGAGTCAGATTAGATGTTAGGAAAAATGTTTTCCCTGTTGTGGTGTTCAGGCACTGGGATATTGCCCAGGGAGGTGGTGGAGTCACCATCCCTGGGAGTATTGAAGAGGTGTCTGGATCTGACACTGGAGGATCTGGTTTAGGATTTAGGGGTTCCAGCAGTGACAGGTTAATGGTTGGACTCAATGATCTTAGAGGTCTCCTCCAACCTTGATGATTCTATGATCTAAATAGCTTCTTAGTGTCAGCCAAATATATTAGTACCAGAAATCTAAAGGCCTAGATTATACTACCCTTGATAGCATCCAAAAATGTCAGGTCTAAAAAAACCCACTTTTTATGTAGTCCCCTCAAAATGGTAGAGTGTAACATGCCATTAATCAGTCAACAAAGTAATTTATGAGAAGAGAACAAACATAATCAGCACACTGCTATTGCCCAGTATTAAATCAAGGGCACAAGTGCACAACATGGGTGCAATGTCCCTGAGGCTGAAGCTTAGAAGAACTAAGTCAAAGGCTGCAGAAATCCAAGTAGAACACTCTCTAGACTTCTTGGAGTGTTTAAGGAAATGCTGCAGTTCAGGTTATTTCTCTTCAGGTCATTTTTCTATTCATTCGTGAGAAAGAATTGAGTTTACATTTGGCTCCCAAAATGATTCTTTATATGTGGCATATGAGTTCCATATCCTTAATATTTGTGTGTTCTGTAATGTTTGTGTGTGAGTCATATGGCACAAACACAGAATGTTTCCTAACAACCATGGTGTAGTTTAATAACAATCTTATGCCATTTTAATACATCTCTGTGTGCCTTTTTCCAGGTATTGTTAAAAGCTGCTTAAAGATGAGTATTTCCAGCTGTGAATCAGCCAGCATGTTTGTTCCCACTGAGCTCATGGCACACGTTTGTAGTGTCTCAGTGTTGGGGAGCTCAGTCCACGGGCTGAAGAGTCCTGGTTGGGGTTCATTGCAGGGAGTCACTGCCTGCTGCTGTCCCCTCTGCCACTGCATTCCAGGTGTTGGGACAACAGGATTTGAGCTGCAGTGGCTTCAGTTCAGCTGAAACTCCTCAGAGGTGTGAATGGGAAGGGGAAGAGGTGGCACACAGTAGGTGATGTGCACCTTCCCTCCTGTCCTGCTCCACTACAAGGCTGGAAACCACCAGCAGAGAGCCAGAGCAAAGTGCTGGAGGTGGCAACAACACCAACAGCTGGAGATAAATTTGCTCAAGCCCTTGGAAACAACACTTAATTCTCTTGAAAATCTAAGGGTATTTATAAAACAAGTCTTGATGTAGGTCATTCTCAACATGGTCCTTTCAATTCTTGTTCTTCAAGAATGAACATGTGCACGTCAATAAAGGCATCCTGATTGTGATCTGCTCATATTGGTAGTATAGGGACAAAATAATCTGCTCACTTGGCTTAAGTGTTTTTGTTTTTCAAGAGTTCAGTGCTGGGTTTATATATAAAGATGTGAAGGATCTTGTCAAATGTGACTTACAAAAGATTGCTTTTAAAGTAGACCTGTGTCCTTTTTTCTGATTTAGGACATATAGTGAAGATAGGCTGAATGTGTCTTAATTGTGGCAGAATCCTTCCTTGTTTTTTAACCTTGAAAACATCAGGCATACCATTTTAGGGTTTTTAGGACTGTAGATCTTAGTGCTGTACTTAAAAAGGCAACTTCCTGTATTTTTACCAAGAATACAGTTTTCCCCAAAATAACAACAATCTTATCTTTATTTAGTTTTCACCACAATCAATTTAAAAAAAACATAAATTTGAGTAGGGCTTAGAATTTCTTCTATTCTTCATTCCTCAGCTCCCATGCTGTTGATTCTGCTGATACCATTATTTCATTAGGTCTGTACATGTGATAGATAAGACTGACAGAGTAAAATTAGTGTCTCTGACTATATCCATAGGAAACTACTATAGTGATAGCTGACTGGTTATATACCTAGGGCAGTCAGTGGAGTTCTTTCATTTTAACACATAGAACATCAGTGAAACACTGAAGAAGTGTAGTTGCCTTTGCTGATTACAGAAACAGTTTAAACTACTAACTTATACTAGGCAGCTCACTTTGTTTGGATAAAGTTCTGTGAAATGAGCCTTGCAGCCTGTCCTTAAGGCCAGCCAAGCCCCTTTCTCAGACCCCAAATCCCAAGGCAGAAAAAACTCCATGGGTTTGGGGCATTTTTCAGAAGTCATGTAGAAGAGTTGAAAACAAATACCAATTTCCAATGTCATTCAACTCTAAGAACAAATTCATACCATAACCATTTTTTCTTAGAGTTAATTTGCTTCTTTCTCTCTGTCAATTCTTCTGCAGGTCATGGTCTATGGGTATGGCAATATGGTGAGAAGAAGAAACCAATTTTTGATGTTCCAGGGCCTGATGGAAAATATTTGTCACCTGTTTTAGCTTCAGTATATTTATTTCTGACGGTGATCATAGTTTTCCAGGTAATCAAGTTGTACATGCTGTCACCTCTGTTCCTAGTTTGTTTGAATAAAGCTATGTATGTGCAGTATGTATAGCACCACTTTTACCACTAAGGCTCGTCAGAAGCTAGTCAAGCACTATAAAGAAATAGTCACTTTAAATCTAGTCACTTTAACACTAAATTTTAACTACAGGGAAGGGGATAATGTAAAAGGAGAAAGCCAAATTAAATAAAAGAATGGTAAAAAGATGATAACTTTTCTGAAAAAAAAGGCCCCAAGCTGATCATGCAGGAAGCTGTCAGAGCTGCCTTGGTGTTGGAGGAGGAGATTGTCTGAGTACCTTACCCAGAAGACTCAGGAGGTCATATCTATCCACATGGATGACAAGAAGGTGATCAGGAGTAGCTAACATGGATTCACTAAAGGTAAATCATACTTGACCAACCTGATTGCCTTCTATATGGAACAACTACCTGGATGGATGAGAGAAGAGTCATGGAGATTGTCTACCTCGAATTCAGGAAGGCTTTCAACACTGTCTCTCACAATATTCTCACAGGCACACTCAGGAATGTGCACAGTGAGATGGTTTGAGAACTGACTGAACAGCAGATCCCAGAGCATCGTAATTGAGTGGCACAGGGTCAGGTTGGAGGCTGTCACCAGTGCTGTCCCCCGAGGTTCAATACTGGGCCCAGTATTGTTGTACACCAGTGACTTGGATGAGAGGATAGAGTGTCTCCTCAGCAAGTTCACTGATGGCACAAAGCTGGGAGGAGTGGTAGACAGCCCAGAGTGCTGTGCAGCCCTTCAGAAGGACCTCAGCAGTTTGGAGAGATGGGTAGAGAAGAACTGTCTGAAAACCAACGAAGGCAAATGCAGGTCCTGCACATGGGGAAGAGTAACCCCACACACAGGCTGAGGGCTGACCTGCTGGAGAGCAGCTCTGTGGGAAGGACCTGGGGGTCCTGGTGGTCAACAGGCTGTCCATGAGTCACAGTGTGTCCTTGTGGCTAAGGAGGCCAATGGAATCCTGGGATGCATTAAGAAGAGCATTGCCAGCA
>NW_008661285.1:13238-16064 GCF_000695815.1 Acanthisitta chloris
GTTCAGCAGAGAGCGACAAAGATGATTAAGGGACTGGAGCATCCCTCTCAGGAGGAAAAGCTGAAGCAGTTGGGCCTGTTTGGGCTCAAGAAGAGGCAACTGAGAGGGGACCTCATCATAAATATCTGAAGGGAGGGTATGTAGAGGATGGAGCCAGGCTCCTCTTGGTTTTTTCAAGTAATAGCACAAAAAGTAATGGGCAGAAACTAATTCACCTGAATACGAGGAAGAACTTCTTTACTGTGGGAATGACTATGCACTGGAATATTGTCCAGAGAGCTTGTGGAGTCTCCTTCACTGGACATATTCAAGAACTGTCTGGTCACAATCCTGGGCAGTGTGCGCGGGGAGGGCCCGGTGGGAGCAGGGAGGTTGACCCAGATGACCCACTGTGGTCCCTTTCAGCCTTACCCATTCTATATTTCTGTGTTTCTGCATTTTGTTTTCAACAAGTAGGAAGAGATAGAATGCAATGGGCCCTGCAGGGAGAAAACAAGCTTTGTTTCCTGTCTACCCACTGTGAAACCACACCTCAAAGATCGTGGGTGCCACTTTAGGTACAGTGTCCTGATATAACCATAAATTTGATACTTGTTTAACAGCTTTCCAAATATACTGCTCTTAACAAATCCATATCTCAGCCAGATAACAAACTCCCAAGTTTTTTGGTCCTGAAGAGAAATATATTGAATGGTGAAGGTGGTGGCAAGTTAAGAAAAGTAACAGTCTCATGTCACTGGGATATATGAAAGTTTGTCTAGTGGGACACTAGAGGAGATTGCTTTACTGGAAGCAGCAACTGCTTTATAAAAGGGAGTGAAAAAGTATGTTAAAGTACTTTTTACTCTGAGGAGTTGGGTTATGATATTTGTTAAGAAAATTCACCACAGAATTCTTTAAACACCAACCTTTCACTGCAGTTTTTGTTGAAATAACCACATTTGCCACATACATGCCATAATTTATCCCTCATATCTAATTCAGCAACTAAATAATGTATGCAGTCAAGAACTCCTGTTCTCAAGAAACATCTGCAGAGAAAAACTAAGTACAAACTAAGTGTTTCATGAAGTTTTGGCAATCCTCAAGAAACAGCTGAAAATATTTTTACATCTCCTTCTTCAACAATTACAAAATGAGATCTTCATTCAAATAATCTGCACTACAAAAGCCAAGGCAAAAAAAAATTGTTCCTGTGGAGAGATTAACACTTCTCATTTTGTTTCTTGTATTGCTGCAAAGTGAATTTGTAACTGTTCTATTATTTATGCAGAACAAGTTTATTCAATCCTTTCACAGTTACAGTATTCTGACTGTATGATGTGTTTTGGGTTGTTGTTTTTTCTTTCTTTTCTTTTCCCAGATAGTTTCAAACTCAGCTTATTAGCTTAAAAAAAGATTTGCTTCTGTCCAAGTTTTGATAATCAGCCTTCTAGACATAATAATGCATTCCAGCTCTGGAATTCACCATAGGTTTTCCTCATCTAACACAGTAAATAAACTTTTTCAAACATGGTAATAACTTTACAGCTGATGCTAAAAGTACATTGCCTCTTTATGTTCAGTCAAGTCTGAAGTTAAGTAGCTTTAATAATTCATTGTACCCCTGCTTCTGTTCTCTCCTAATTCTCTTTTTGTCTATCCTAGGTTCTGATTCCAATTTCTTTGTATGTGTCCATTGAAATAGTTAAGATCTGCCAAGTGTATTTTATTCATCAAGATAAAGATTTATACGATGAAGAAACAGACTCTCAGCTGCAGTGCCGAGCTTTAAACATCACTGAAGACTTAGGTCAGGTGCAGTTTATCTTCTCAGACAAGACTGGGACCCTCACTGAAAACAAGATGGTTTTCCGAAGATGCACAGTCTCTGGAATAGAATATTCCCATGATGATAATGGTGAGCTTATGGGCATGTTTTCTATCCAAGTTGTACTTTGAGCAACCTGAAGTAGTTATAAAGTTGTTGTAATCTTAAATGAAAAAGAAAAACCAAAGAAATTCATGTATGCACTCAGCAAACTCCGTAACAGCTTTTTCAGGTTGGTGTGATTTGATGGCTAGTTCAGCTAGTAATGACAACCTTATCAGAGTGTTCTGTAATGCCTACAAGTATATTTTCAAGACAGTTAAAGCTTCTGACTTTAGCTCCTGGTGTAGTAAAGCACTTGAGCACGTAGCTAATTTAAGCTGCTCTCACAATTGTTTGGTGTGTTTGAAGTATGCAGTGTAAAATAGTTTTAAGCATACAGCCAGATTAGTGTCTACTTGAACACCTGGAATGAAATGATCCTTTTGTACTGAGAAATAAATGTAAACAAAGCTGCTGATTTTCATAGTGACAAGGAGCATAATCTGACTGAAGAGCACATTTTATGCTACCTTTGTCAGATTCTTTTCAGTGCTCCTGTGTGACAGGTATCTGCATCAAGGTGTCTTCACTGCTCTATGAACACTGCAGTTGGGAGAACACCCACAAGTATCAGACCTTGAAACACGAAAAGTTTGTTTGTCACAAGGGAATGTGAGGATTATCATCCCTGGGTTATCTCATCAGCCTTTTGAAATTGCAAAGCAATTCCCTATTTTGTGATGTGTTTGTAGTTTGGGTTATTTTCCTCTGTTATCATTTTTAAAAGAACAGATCTTAACTCTTCAAATCATAGTCTGTATCATAGGATATATATTGAGGACTAGAGAGAATGGTCATAAACTGAGATGGGACATTCAGATTGGAATAGATTGCCCAGGGAGGTGGTGGAGTCACCATCCCTGGAAGTGTTTGAGGCATCTGGAGGATCTGGTTTAGGGTTTAGGGGTTCAGCA
>NW_008661285.1:16186-40425 GCF_000695815.1 Acanthisitta chloris
CTACAAAATATATAATGATCTCTGATTAGAAAGTTTTCTCAAAGATCACTCCAGAATTTCAGCTCACAAATAAGATATGGAATAAGGGAATTAATCAAAATAGACTGGGAAATCTAAAATATGCTTGAGAAAGATGATAAGGTTTCCAGTTGGTAAAAGATATTTTGACGTTTTGGATTATACAAGGATTGTTCTTTTTTTGTCCTACCTTAAAGTAGCACCGAGTCCTTAAGTTTGAGGCACTCTTTGGCAAGAAACCAGTGTTTGGGTAGTGTTATTTTCCCAGTGTCACAGAAAGGACTTAAACAGGGAGAAGCCATGATTTCCTACCTGTGTTCTGTAGGAGAGAAAGAGAGAAGTGGAACTAAGAGTGTTTTCCTGGACTCTGTTTCTGCTTGTGACACTCTGTTCATTCTTTCTTACTTCTTCCTTACCACTGGCCATTGGCTTGTTCATACTAATTTCAGAGTATTCCTTGCAGGAGTGGTGATGCCAATTAAAACAGGGCAGAAAAAGTATTTTTATGAGCTTGGCATCATCAGCTAATATGTAGGCTGAATTCTGAATTTGAGTATTGAGTTTTCAGATCTTTTTTCCTTGGAATGTAATGTATTTAGCAGAGAGCTAAGTGTGTGCATGCTTTCCTCTTATGACTTCAGATTGCAATAGAAAGGTTAATGAAAGCAGAGTGAATTTCATTACAAACAGAACAGTCAAATGCATAAACTGATCCTTTTTTTCAGTCATTCTTTTTATATATGACTGTGTTTGGACTTTGTTGCCACTCCAGTCAGTACAAAATTTCTGACCAATATAATTTTTAAATTGAGACAGAATATTTTGTGCACAGTATTTTATTCTTTTTTCCCCCCTCTTCAGAAAATAAGTCTTTCTCTATCATTCTTTATATAAATGGTGATAATTGCTATGGGTCTTGTTCCCCATAATCAGTATTAACAGTGCAATAAAAACTATTCTTCATTCAAGTATTTTTGTTAGCTCTATTCTGCAGTCTGATTTTCTAACCATCTGTTATCTTTTCTGCTGCCAAAAACTTCTTGTTTAGATATGGTAAAATGTCTATCACAGATCTTTCTGGTTTTAGGGTATGCATCAACAACATTTCATTGCTGTGTGCTTACTTGCAAATGATTTGTCAGCCACTTTTTCTGTGTCTTATGCCAGAGTATCTGAATTTCCCTCATATGTTTTGGGGCATATGTTATAACTGATGCCATCCCACTCTGCACCTCAGTTTTTGGGGAAGATTTCATGAATTAGAAAATTCTAAAATCTTTCACTTATCAAGTGATCTGAGCTGCTATCTATATATGCAAGAAACCCAAGCAAGATGCAGCTGCCCTATCTATTTCAAAGTAGATCCGTATCTTTCTTCACTTATCTGAGTATTTTTTCAGGCATTGTGGTTTATTATTTGGAATCAAACACTGAGTAGCACTTCAGATGAAGAAATGAGTTAAAAATTATTGTATATAGGTCAAGATTCAAAAGCTGAAGACAACAGGTCATTTTTAACTGTAAAAGTAGACAGCTCAGGATGGAAATATCCTTGTTCTGAGCTCTTTGGCCTAAGTTTGTTATTCTGCTGTGGCCAGGTAACAGTGCCTGTTATTCCAATTGCTTGACTCTATTCATTATAAGATCCAGTTTTCAGTTATGGGTAGATTTACAAAACTTCTAACTATTTGGTTCAAGTTTTCCAAGGCAGATGTTTGCCTCAGGCGTGAATTCTGGGAGAGAAATTTCAGTTAGAACAGCACCATTCAGCCATATCCAAGAACAAGGCTAAGATGTAACACTGCTTTTTTCCCCCCATTCCAAGATGTTCTGGCAAATATTCCACTGAAGTCATTTGGAAGGCCCTAAACTCTGGGTCTCAGCCATGCACACGCACAGAGGAGGATACTTATGCCTACACTGGCAGATTGAGGTCTGAAATTTCCTCATTTTGCAACTTTTATTTTCTTTAGAAGCATTTTTTTCCACATCATCTAGGACTGCTGCATATCTGTTAATTACTCAACTAACAGATTGTGCATAGCCTTCGTAAATTTTCCTCTCTGCTACATTATAAGCTTTTCTCCCTAAAATTTATTCCAAGTTATGAGAAATTATCCCATTCCTTTCTGTTCTGCAGGGACTGTTATACTGCATTTGATGTTAGGAAAACATTTTTCACTGTTGGGGTGTTCAGGCACTGGGATATTGCCCAGGGAGGTGGTGGAGTCACCATCCCTGGAAGTGTTTCAGAGGCATCTGGATCTGATGCTGGAGGATTTGGTTTAGGGTTTAGTGGTTCCAGCAGTGACAGGTTAATGGTTGGACTTGATCTTAGAAGTCTCCTCCAACCTTGATGATTCTATGATTTAACATCATCATATCTCAGTTCCTTCCATTAGTGCATTAAGCAGTGCATGTGACTTCCCTTACTTGCAGCTTAGTCTTCCCCACTCTGCCTCTCCCTATACATGCAGTGCCCAATTTTTGGGGTTTGGGAGCTACTTAAAAGGCCATACACTGTGCTGTGTTAGGTTTGGCATATTTGAGGCAGCATGTCTTTTTTCTTGAGTGGTGGGAGTGTCCCTGTTTTCTTTGGAAATCTGCTCCAGAAAGCCATATAAATTCCCTGTGTGAAAGGTGAGCTTTATGACTGTGAAGGAGAATTCTGTTTTGCATCAGACATGCACGTGCTAATCGTGGTTTTCATCACAGAGGCTTATGTGGACCTTATGCAGGGTTGAAGCAATTACATGCTCCTAAAATAAAACCTGAAACCCTGGGAGAGACTTAATACTTCTTTTTAGGAATGGGAAACAAGGGGCAGTTTTCATTATTCTGCTGGAGAAAACATTTTCCTCCAGAATTCTCTATTAGCTCTAAGTTTCTTATGAGGCTGATGGCTCTAAGCCCAGGAGTATTGCATTGTTTTAGTCTAGACAAGAGGTGACAAAAACATGAATAATAGAGGGCAATGAATTGCACTAGTGTAGGACAGAATCTCTTGGCCAACTGGAGGTCGTACAAGTATTACTCACAGGGATTGCTATGCAAGAGCTTAGCACCGAAGAGGAATCCAGGAATGCTTTGAAGGCTGTAGGGGAAAGTGTGAGAATACCCAGCAACAGTTCCATGATGCAAGTGCTATCAAATATTCAGCACTGTTGAGGTCACTTACAGTATTTTGGTGGTAGTTTATGCACTGATTTGGAGCAAACTACGGGAATTGGTGTTACACATTTGGGTCCTGTGGAGACTGTTGACAGGGATGGGATTCTAGTTACCTTTTTTTAGACACTTACATAGAACATAGTCATCTAGTAATTTTACAGCTGCTGGAGAAAATTAAGCATTTGTGGGATGTAATTCATCCGGCTTGTTTTAGAAATCTATATTTGTTCTCTAATATGTGCCTATTCCTCTGTGGTTTGGAATTCTCAGTACAGGTGAAGAGAATTCCCACCTCACATCAGTGTGACCTGCATTCTTAAGTCTGTTCCATTGTCTCCTCCAAAGGTTCTTCTTGATTTGCAGAGTGTTAATTCAGGATCAGGCTATGTCATGGACCACTACAAGTGGAAGACTGATTGTCCCATTCATAAATGTCCTGGGTATTTATGGAATACTCATTGGCAGTATACTCTGGTTAGATCCCAGAATTATTCTTTCCATCAGTGCTTCCTTCTAGCCCTAAAGAATGTTAGCAGAAAAAAAAAAAGGAGTTGTTTTCCTACATATCAAATTGTGTGGCCATAGCATAGCTCTTTCTACTGAGGCTAGAGGACAGATTCTAACAAATCTCGGAACTGGCCATGCCCCAAGTCTGTCTGCTAATCCCAGGGACAGTAGGTGCCCAAAAGCTGACTGTGCTTCTGGGAGTCATTACATGATTTAGCTACAACCAGATGGTCTTGGCTTGACATTTGTCCTAGTTGTTTTCCAAATGCTGAATTAATCATACTCTTGCCTATGGGGTCTGATCTCTGTTTTTCTAGTTTTAGCCACAGTAAGAAACTGTTGACAAAACACCAGTTGAATCTCCATGAATGCAGCCACACAAATCTGAAAATGTTGAATTTTTCATGCTTTGAATTCCTCCCTCTTCCTTCCAATGACTGTCAAAAAAACTCTAGACAACATAAGAATACAAGAGGTTTATGGGGGTGAAGGCAGGTGATGAAAACCTCAATGGTTTTCCCTTGCCTAGCAAAGTTTCTTAATCACTGTATCTGAGAAAGAAGGAATTTCTTTCTGCTCTTCATTTTTTGATGATGATTGGCTAGCAATTTATTTTCATAAAAAAGTGCATTATGTTTTAAAAAATGTATCTCTTGATTTGTTGTGTGTGTAGTCAAGACACCATATTGCATATTCCAGCCATGCTGGAGAATTGTTTGTTTGTTGGGGTTTTTAAAAGGTATAAAAATTCAAAAACCTTTTCCATAAATGCAGCTGTTGCTTCCAAAGGGTCTTTTCCTCTGCCACCTTTACAGTTTGACAATCTTCAGACATTGGGATAGTCCATTTAGGCCTTGCCCAGAAAGCTCAAAACCTTTATCAGAACTAGGTGCTTCAGGCACTCTGTGTAGTTTGTTTGTAGCTTCCCTTTACATTTGGTCTTGCTTTGTGAAAAATGTTAATAGGTGACTAAGGAGAGAACCAGTAAGAGCAGGTGTAGAACTCAGTACATTTGGACTGCCCCATTTTAAGTCCTATATTAGACAGGATAATTCATATTTAGAGATGATACTTTTCTCTAAGCTGAGACACTGACAATTGCTCTGAAAAATTTGGAGAAAAGTAGGAATTATCTCCATTTCTAAGAGGAGTAAAGAGGTCTTAATGAAGGATTTAAGGTTATTAAGCCCCTGGGGATGCCAAGAGGTGGAAGGAAGGGAAATCTTGGTGTTTTCTGGTCTCATGACTTGTCCTTATGAGGAAGTTCTTGCAAAGTAAATTAAGATTATGTTAGCACACTTGTATAAATTTATAGCATGCTAGCTGCTTGATTGAGTCTTTATGTAGACACTAGAGTGCACTTCAAAGTGAAATAAGCTTGCCCTTATGAAATAATAAGGAAATAAGGTGGTGTGGTGGTGTGAATAAGTGCTGCACATCTAGATTTACTTTGTAATAGTTCATTAACAGCCTTATTCAATGGTTTGAGGCAAAATGGAATTTTCCCATGGTGAAATGGGGCCCACACACTGACAGCTGAATTATTCTGGTTTGGGGGATCTGCAGTCTTGTTCTGCTTGAAGAAAAGCTCTTTACAGCTTCTTGATCCCACCTCTCTGTTTAGCAGAACATCTGGCTGTGGAGCAACAGCATCTCCATCAGCCTCCAGAATGAACACCTTGCCATAGAACATGGATGGCATGGGAGGTAAAGCAAAATAAAAACAAAACCAAAATGAACTGGACAAAAAGAGGTTTTAAAATAAAAGAATATCCCTTCAGATAGTTAGCAGCTATTACAGGAGGTTTATTTATAGCTTCCTGTTTTCTTCTGAAAGATGGAAGAGAGTCAATGGAATCAGTATTAACTATTATTCCTTCTTTGTGCTGTAAATCTAAAATAAACTAGAGAATAGTGAAATTTGACTTTCATGAATTGTATTGCTGTGTTTCCAAAGCTGTTTGTGTCTTTGCCCTTAATAAAAAACTCTATTGGACAAAAGATCAAGGCCATCAATGTTCAGTGCTGCAACTGAAAAGCATCCCACAACAATGTCTTTCAGGTTGTAATGTTCACAGGAAAAGGTTCTGAATTGGAGAGGGCTGAGTGGGTGGAGAGAACAGCATGTTCCCAAAGAAGCACACGCTGCACAGCTGAAGCAATGTGAACCTTAGCCATAGCATGATTGAACTGGCTTTCATTATTTCTTCAAACTTCTTAATTCTTCCTGCATAATGTGTAAGGCTGCACTTGAGAAAATGTTGAAAGGTGCTCAGGCCTGCTTTTCTGTTGTCAAGCTCACCTTGGTATAAACTGAAATAACACCATTTGTATCGAAAGAATTGCATTTGACTTGGTTAAATAAGATTCTAGTCTTGTTCCTACTTCCCCTTTTTCTCCTATTTCTCAGCAGCAGGAACAATTAAATGAATGTGCTACAATGAAAACCTGTATAGAGAGCAAGAGATAGCTATTGTTACAGGGCCTAAAAGGGACCACAGCATTGGTATAAAGCTAATAGCTAAACTGAGTGCTGCATTAGGAAACAGCTTTTGCTATTTGAATAAACAAAATACTTTTAAATGTAATGTAAGAAAGAGCAATAAGAAATCCTGAGATATGGTGTGGAAGCATAACTGCATATGGTACATGAAAAGCATTCTCTGCTTAACTATAGTTCTTAGACATGGAATAAAATGATATTCAGTTCAGGATCTTTGAGGTCTTACATTTCAAGATGTATTTTCAGAGTAGAAGCTTAAATTAGGTATGATTATTAAAGAAAATGTATCCTTTTCAAAAAAACTGCTGAGAAGGGAGATGGACCAACTGGGTAGCACATTTTGCAAAGCTGAAGTAAGTAATTGTAGCCAGTCCTTTCCCTGTCAAGGAATATTTCCTGTTACTAGAAGAAGCAGCACAGCATTCTGTCAGTCTACCATTCAAATGGCCAGAATCCATAGTGAGAAAGATTATCACTATGGCAAATCCAAGCTTTTCCTACCCTTTTCCTGAGAGGCTGTGTCCACATGCCATGCCAACCCTGCTTGAGACTGATTTTTCTGCTGAGAGCCTTAGTGAAAATGAGGCACCAAAATGTTTTTCTTATGACTGATTTAAATCTTAAATGTTGGTCACGAGACTGGTTTTTCTGCTGAGAGCCTTAGTGCAAATGAGGCACCAAAATGTTTTTCTTACGACTGATTTAAATCTTAAATGTTGGTCAAGTGCAGAAACCCTTACTGGTGTGTCATCTTGAGTGATGTTTTTTCAGCCTGGGGTTTGCAGTGTCTAACTAGGAGCCTGCAGAAGATAATGAAGGTAGAGATTGCACTGTCAGACTGGACACTGCTCTCCACAGGCCTCAGCCCAGGATGTGCTCTCCATCATACCTTCCCAGATGTGAGCTCCATCATACCTTCCCAGATGTGCTCTCCATCATACCTTCCCAGATGTGCTCTCCACTCTGCCTTCCCAGTGCAGAGAAGAACAGAAGCCCCTCTGTGCTTCTCCATTCTGCTTCTTGAGGCATCCTCTGAAAGTAACACACTGTGATGTCCACGTATCTCCTTCCTCCCTTCCTTCCCTGAATGCCTGGATTGCCTTTGGCAGGACCCTGTGATGCTGGGGGGAACAGTGAGCAGCCCTCAGTGATTGAGGACCTGTGCTTAGGACATGCTGCAGATCACTCTGAGCCCTCAGTGTGGACTCATCCTGGGATAGATAAACCTATAATCAGAATTAAATTCACAGTATAGGGATTTGTATTTCCACTGGGTAACTGCACAGAGGCTTCTAGAGCAGAAGAAAGTTGAAATTAGTGGGCAAGAATGATGGGACAGCTTTGAATGATGCTGCCCCAAAGCATGTGCAAGAAGTGGCAGAAAGCACTCTGTGTAGGTGAAATGAACTTCATCTACTTGCAACTCATTACCTTGCAACAGAAGGTCCAAGGAGACCAGTGATCTCCCAGGACTGGGAAACTCTCCCAGCTCCCACGTTTCAGACAAAGCCTATACGTGTTCCAAGAGGAGTTGGATAAACCTCTGATCTCTGATAGTGTCCTGATGGAGCTATCACCATGTGCTGTGTGTGGTCTGGTTTCAGCTCCTCCAGCTGCTTTCTGACAGCTAAAACATGTTTGAACATTGCAGTGGATGGTGAGGATGGGTCTGTCTTTGATCGTAAAGCTACGTTAAAAGTGATCCCATGCCAAACTCACTCTGCTTTCAGGAAGTGTTTTGAAACAGTTTTTTGTTTTTCTTTGTTAAATGCCTGAATAATTAACTTACATGCTAGTGATTTATCATTTGTTGTTAGGAAAATCTAATTTGTTACACCAGAAAACTGAAACAAAGCTGAGCCACAAGTATGTAACTTATACTGTATATCTGGATAGTGTGGATTAATTTGAGAGTATAATGGAAAGCCTTTCAATGAATGCATAATGACAGAATAAATAGATACCTGTTAGAGTGGCACTTGCCTGCCTAATGAATTACCCAGATTATTACATGCCTGTTGTATTTAGGAATAAAAATTATGTTATACATCAGTTAGAATTAAGCAGAGCCCATCATTAGAGGGGTAGGATTCCACAGCTGTTTCATGCTTCTTCTTTCTGTTTCCTTTTTGATTTCTGTATATCAAACTGCCAGATTTGTTTGCTAACATTAAATATTTTAGTTGGATTATTGACTGAGGAAACATTCATCTAAAATATATAATTTTGAAGTACTCTTTCACTCCATGTAAAGCAGGTATTGCTCACTGCAGCAAGTGGTGATAGACACAAGTGTTGCAGCAGGTGAGGGTACCCTGTCCTGCCTATCAGACTGTCCAGAGAGGAAAGGACAGACTCCAGGGTGCTTTTAACACTAGGCTAGGAGTCAAGAACCTGGTTGATACTTCCACTTTGGATGGCCCTGACCTTGAGCAAGGCTTTTAGCTATCTGTACCTCATCTCTGTATACAAAATACAGAGTGTAGAGCTCTGTAGGTGTGTTGTTCTGAGGACATTTCAGATGTTGGTTAATTTCCATTACTTTTTGTGAAATTTCTGTGTTCTGTTAGAAAGGACAGGAAAATTTCCTCAATTGTTTCTCTCCTTCTCAGGCTGCAAGCTAAGACCAAATTATTTGGTTGATTTCATCAGGCAGAGCTGCAGAATAGTCTTCAGGAATGCAGTGAACTGAGATTCAGATTAGATGTTAGGAAAAAACTTCTCCCTGTGAGGGTGTTCAGGCACTGGGATAGATTGCTCAGGGAGGTGGTGGAGTCACCATCCCTGGAAGTGTTTCAGAGGTGTCTGGATCTGACCCTGGAGGATCTGATTTAAGGTTTAGGGGTTCCAGCAGTGACAGGTTAATGGTTGGACCTGATGATCTTAGGTCTTCTCCAGCCTTGATGATTCTGTGATTCTATGAATGACTGCAGAGCCTAATTGCCTTTCAGAGAGAGTGTGATGATGAAGGAAGCAATCTATTGCATTACCTTTCCAGTTATGCTATCTGCATCCTCCATTAGATACTAACATTCAGTTAAGACTAGACTTTGTTATCTCCTGCTCATGGAATCATTCATTATTACTCCAAAAGCACAGTATAATATTCAGACCAGATCACTTGAACAAAGTCACCATGCCCCTCTCCCTCTTTCTAAGCCACGTTCAACATACACAACATTTGACCCTTTTAATTTTTACTGGTAGCCAAACGCTTAGCGATGTACCAAGAACCTGACTCTGAGGAAGATGAGGCAGCCCCAAAAGGAGGAACTCTGTCCCAGCGTGATAGTATCTGCAGCCATCAGAGCATCAAAGTGATGCACAGAAGCCAGAGCACCAAGACCCACCGGCGCACAGGGAGCAGAGCTGAAGCAAAAAGAGCAAGTATCCTCTCCAAACACACTGCCTTCAGCAGCCCAATGGTAAGTCACGAGCTCAACAGTGCCCTGTGTCTTGTAATAGAAAACGTCCCAAAAGGAAAAGGTAAAGAAATCTGCAGCACTTTGTGTACTGCTTCGACTTCGTCTTGGTGTTTTTACTTCTGTAGTCACAGCTGTTTGTACAAAAACAATCGAGTGTTGGCACAGATCTTGTCTCAATCCTTTGTGGGAACAAGCTAAAGGTGAAGAGAGTCTGAAACCTTTGGTTTAGTTGTACCTTGATTTTTGGAAAGAAAATATGTACCTTCCTTTTGCCTACTGAAGCTGAGAGTAGCATAAGGTTTGAGGTCAAGGACTCTTTAATTGTTCTGCATGTGCCTCTTCTTTTCTCTTTTGTCAGAGGATTTTAGAGCTAACAAGTGCTGGGGTGGACATATGTCTTCCAATTCTTAGACACTGTCGACATACATCACATCATAATTTTCAGTGTGACTCAGTGGTTAGCAGTGCATTGCATGTGTTGTATTTTAAAAAGAAAAAACCTTTACATTTCGAAATGTCGGAGAGTTTATGTCCTTACAGTTGCATTTCTTTACATTTTGAAATGTTGGAGAGTTTATGTCCTTACAGTTGCATTTTGTTTATTTTATACTTTTGTAATTCTGTGGAGGTTTTACATGAGTTGAAGAAGAGAGGAGAGAAGCCAAGTCGTGTCTGTCTAAAGGTTTTGCATTGTTGCACTGCCGACCCAAATTCACCCTTAAAGCAAATTACAAATATAGACAACAAAATATGCTGTTTGCACTGGTGGAATTCTTGATTTCAGTCAAGAGTCAGCACTTTAGATAAAATTCTAAGCTGCAGTTTTTACACGTGGGGTTCTGTGGCTGCTCATGTTCATCAGCTGCTGAGCACCAGGAGATAAAATTCTACTGAGGGAAGAGGCATAGATCAGTTTGTCTCTTAATCTTTTGTATCCTTGCACCTGCCTGTCTTAAGAAATACTGAAGTTTGATCTGACAAGAAATATATTAAATGTAAGTGGAAAGTCCTGATGAAATGGAGTTGAAAGTGCTCTGTTTCAGTGTAAAACAACATGAATTAACTTCCAGTGTGTGGGTGGTTGCTGTTCTCTTAACAAACAATCGAAGATGGTTTTGGTTTATTGTGCTGATGTAAGGCTGAGCTTTAAATGTCATTGCTGTCTAATTTTTTCCACACTTTTGGTGTCTGTAGTGTACCAGCCTTTAGTAGCAGGCAATAAATGTCTTGAATTAGACAGGAGAGAGGGAGGAAAATTAGTATGTAACTCTTCTCTTATCCACTACCTCCAAAGTAGATAAATATTGCTGCTATAATCATCTGTAGTGGAGAAGTTGGTAACACAGTTACTAACATTTCCATTCCTACCAGTAGGCTCCTTGTTAACTGTTTATCACCCAGAATGGACAACTTACAGTTCTTTCCACCTCCATGTGGTGTAAAACCACCACAAAACTCTTGATATTGACACTGCTTTGGATCCTTTAATTGCTTGTTACTGCTTTGGAAATTTGCAGAATCACAGATATTAATCACTGCTATTTATTACTAGGAGAAGGACATCACACCTGACCCACGATTGTTAGAGAAGGTGAATGAGTGTGCAAAGCATCTGGAGGTCATGAGAAGCCATGAACAACCATTAGCCCATCTGAGTCCAGAACTATGTGACATCTTTGACTTCTTCATAGCTTTGACTATATGTAATACAGTTGTGGTTACTGCACCAAATCAGCCCCGACAGAAGGTAGGTTAAAAAAACTGGAAAAGAGAGTTTAACCTTCTTTTACCTTGATACTAATTTTTCTGGCAATCTGAGGAAATTAAAACCTCCTGTTCTAGTGAGAAACAAGTAGCACTAGTTGTGAGACAACTTGCAGAACCACAATGTGACCAAGTCAGTTTAGTTAAGCATTAACAGAGTGGAGTATATCAGCTATTTCACTTACCTCCATGGTAAGATGCATCTTCATTGACAATTTCAAGACACTTGTGAAATTTTCCTGATTTCTTGTACTTGTATTACTTCTTTAATAAGCACAAATACATGTTGAAGTATGTGTGGAAACTAATTTGCAAACGTGCAGCACTTACCCGAAATGGATATAAGTTGTGAGTGAATAATTTGTGTATATGGATTAAATTAACAAAAGGCTGTGACATTTTTTGTAAAACTTTAAAAAGAGAAAATACTTGAAAAACATTGCTTAAAACTTTCAAATTACGTAAAAGATGTATCTTAAGCTCATTATGAAAAATAACAATTATTACAGCTTAAATTGGCCTAAACCAGTGTCATTGATGAATGAGAATTTCAAGAATGCAATCCCAAGATGATCTGTAAGAAAAAACTATCATGGAATGTAGTATTAAAGCTTGCCAGCAGCTGGAATTTCCATTCTGGAGAAAATTCTGCACATTGCTTCTGTTCCAGATTGGAATAAAAAGGGAACTAGTCTGCAAAACGATGTGGGTTTGTGCCAAGGAAACATTTGGAGAATGCTCAGTTCTGCTGTTTCAGGAGTGCTACACTGTTATACAATCATTTAATCTATATTACTATGAATATGCTATTACTATTAATACTATTGTATGTGTAGGACAGATTGATGTAAACTGAGATGAATGATAAAACCAAAGTGAAATTCTTTGATGCTGGAATAGAAAACAGGGTAATTATTTATATCAACATTTGCCTGCTGAGAATGTTGTCTACACTGGCACATTCTCATAAAGCTTTTCTGACACCTTACTTCTCAATACAAAAATCTTGCATTAATTTCTCTTTTTTTACTACCTTTGCTGATTATGCACAAATAATGCCAATGTTTCCTAGCAATGGTAGGTTTTAGTAGGCACTACTGGTGCTGGTGGTGCAACATTGATATCCATTAGTCTTGTCTGAGGAGGTGAAAGGAAAAAAAATGGGTTTAATGTAAACATAAGGGCTTTCACACACCGGTGCTCTTCTGATGTTCTAAGTAAGTTTTTTTGTTGTTGTGTCAGTTTTGTCCATTTACTTTCCTTTCTCAAAATGCAAATACCATTACTTCTTGCTCTCAAAGAAATTCTACTCTTTAGTTAGAGTTGCTTATCAATGTCAGAATTCTTGTCCAGATTTTCTTTAGGGTTTGTTCATTGTTGGGTTTTTGTTTTTGTTTTGGTTTTGTTTTGATTTCTCAAGGTTAGAGACCGATTTGAACTGAAATCTCCAGTAAAAACCATAGAAGGATTCATCCGCAGATTCACTCCAAGTCGCTTGACCTCTGGATCCAACAGCAGCAGTTCATCTAGTCTAGCTACAAGCAAATCAATGCACAGATTTGGGTTCAGTGTGCTTTCATCTACATCTACTGAGAGCACTTTATTAAAACTGGAAGAGAAGTTGGCATACTCTGCACAGACCAACAACAACGGTTACAGCTCCCAGCCAGGCAAGACAGCGGTGGGGAGTGCACCCGAGGAAGGAGAGCTCCGTTACGAGGCAGAGAGTCCAGATGAAGCTGCTCTTGTCTATGCAGCAAGGGCATATAACTGTTCTCTGGTTGGAAGGCTGTCTGACCAGGTATCAGTGGAGCTACCTCACCTGGGAACATTAAGCTTTGAAGTGTTACACACGTTGGGCTTTGATTCCGTCAGGAAGAGGATGTCAGTAGTGGTCAGACATCCTCTGACAGATGAAATAAATGTTTACACTAAAGGAGCAGATTCAGTTATTATGGATCTTCTTCTACCCTGCTCTTCAGGTACACTCTGTCTTACCTTCATGGGCATAGGGTGGGAGGGCTGAGGGGTCTGGGGGAGGCACTTCTGCTCAATGGCTGGAGAACTCATCCTATCTCGTTGCCTTCTGTAGCTTTTGGTGTGAATATAAGGAATGGTAGAATGGCAACTCTCTCTCTTTTATAATATTATGTTATTAGAGCAAATTTTCTGTGACAAATTTGTGAGGCTCCTTTACCTCACAAGAATGAGTGAAGATAAGTTCTGTGGAAAAATCTTCTCCTCGAAAAATTGATTTTGTAGGAATTTCTTGAAACTCTACCAAAGCAATTTCTATTCCTCCAGGAAAACCTGTCTGGCAGTGCTTGGACAGTTGAGTATTGTGTATGAAACCTAAGCACTTGCTATTGCAGCTTGTTTCATTTGTGAATCTTTACATCCTTTTGCTGCAATATGTTGCATAAATGGGCACATTTATGCAGGTTTGACTCTCATGCTAGAGGGCAATGTGAATCAATCAGCCATCAAAACAGAAAGGTTGTGACAAAAGGAGAGATGTTGTTCAGACAAGACATCTTGGCTTTGGATATGTAGTTGACTACTAGGGAATAGGAATATAGCTGAGGACATGGAACTTCCCTAAAGCATGGAAAATTCTCCAGCACCCAAATGTCATATGGAACAGAGACAACTCTAAATAGCTGTTCATTGTGATAAGTTGGATCCAAGAAGAACTCTGTATGCTTTCAGAAGTTAGAGGAGACACACGAGTTTCAGTGTGCATGAGTCAGTTTGCAGCTAATTTACTGCATTTTTGACACTGAATTTCATCCAGTGTTTAAAGATTCCCCTGGTATGAATAGACAGAGCCCAAAAGTGCTAGAGGTACTTCCCATGTTTCACTAATGCATTGACTTTGTGGTTACTTTGACATTAGTTCGAGTAAACAATTGTGAAAGGCTTATACTGTGTAATTTTAGTTTAATGAAATACAGAAAAATGTTGGCATTAGTTTTCTGTTTACAGCCATATAAATCAAAGCTGAGCCAAAAAAATTAAGAACAACTTGTCCTTAACTAACAGCAGAGTATTCATGAATAATTTTCTAGCAAAGATCTGATATCACAGAAGGTACATAAAGTATCTGTGGAAACTTGTTTCCCTCCAAAGTACTAATAGAGAATTTGTAGGACTGAGAATTTCTAATAACATACCTAGAAAAGAATGTTTGGAAACGAGTTCTCAGAATGAGAGTTGAGTGTTAAAAAGAAAAGAAAAAATTACTTTATGCCAAATCTTAAATATTTTGTCAGCATATAAGGAACTTTGTTTATAGTTGCAGTGTCCAATGGATGAAGGCACTTTCAGTGAAATTTCAGGCAGATCTAGGACCCATCTGGGTAAAAACAACAAGGCCAGTTAGAAAATCAAACAGCAGCAACATTATTGAAGGTGGTGTATGTCAGAGAGGGGGAAACAGAGTTCCTGGAGGTTGGTGTGGGGATCTAGGCAAATACAGTGATTTCACCACCATTACAGGCAGTCAGATTGAAGGTGACTTTGCAATTGTGCAGGTCTTTGATGGGTTCTTTTTCTTAGTGTTTTAGCCTAAATTGAACGATGAGTTTTGGTATACTTTGTTTTTGCAAGCAAAGTAAAGTGCAGCAACTAGAACATCATAAAGAGTTTCCCTTGTTTTCCAGTCCTCTTAAGCCACTGCTGGCTTCAGTAATTCTGTGTGTCTCAGCAGATCTGTCTGAAAAACATTTGACATTTCTCTTGAGCAGCTTTCAGTCCTGGAACTGAATTCAGTCTCAGTATCCTAATATCAGTGGATGCATTGTCAGTTCCTGAGGGTACAGAGTGTTTTTCCTCTTACAGAGAGGTATTTCCCAGGTAGAGAGAGCCTCAGATGATTTATGCTATGGTTATTATCTATATCATGGGATTCATCACTGGTTTCACCCTGTTCTCTGGTGACAGTGGAACAGAAATGTGAGAGGAGATGCAAAGCTACAAGAATTCAGGCATTAAGCATTTCAAGAAAATTATCAATAAGTGAATTGACATGACAACTAATCCCACAGCTTATTGTTCTTTGCTCTCTTAGTGCTCCAGGGACATGGGAGCAGTACATCAGTGAAGGATGTACAGGGGATGTGTGTCCTGCCAGGGCTGCAGGGGGACAACTAGAGGGAATGGCCATAAGCTGAGACAGGAGTGATGCAGATTAGATGTTAGGAAAACGTTTTTCCCTGTTAGGGTGTTCAGGCACTGGAATATTGCCCAGGGAGGTGGTGGAGTCACCATCCCTGGAGGTGTTTCAGAGGTGTCTGGATGTGACACTGGAGGATCTGGTTTAGGGTTTAGAGGTTCCAGCAGTGACAGGTTAATGGTTGGATTCGATGATCTTAGAGGTCTCCTCTAACCCTGATGATTCTGTGATGTGTCTTGAGACTTTGGAGTACTTGTGCCCTTAGACTGAAGGACCAAGGCAACACTGTCCATAATCTCCTAGGTCAAACACCACATAGCATGACTAGGTCCTGTCAGACACAAAGGTATTTGGGAGAAGGAGTATTTTAAAATATGACATGCAGAACAGCCCAAAATCAGAAGCAAAAGTATTATGTTTTTGCTTCATTTGTGTCTTATAGAAAAGTTCAAATCACCATGAGCTTCAAAACTTCAAAAGTTTGTGAACTGACTCCGTTTGTTCTGCCTGTATATCTAGTTAAGGCTGTGGAACCTGATGTATTCTGATAGCAAACAGATCTTTCCAAAAGTCTTGAAACCATTCCCAAGTGTGTACTGTTTTTACTTTATCTCAACAATCATCATGTTCATAAATAAGAAAGTTACTGTTTTGAGTCAATACTCAGTGCACACAGGAACTGTGAACATAAGTCATGGAGAAAACAATGCCTGGGCTGGTTTTCTGCAGCTTGAGATGATGGAAGGAAATGAAGCAGGCAGAACACCACTTGGTTTCTATCATTCTTCTGGAGAAGACTTGCTGGTTTCACTGAGATGCTGCATGTGGTCACACTGCTCAGCACAGACACTGCATCCCAGCTGAAAAAGTCTCCACAACTGGGTTTTGTCTGCAAGAGATTCCTTCCTTCCTACCTTCTAACTTCTGAGCACAGGATGAATCTCAGGGTAGGACTGATGAGGCACATGAGAGCTGGAAGGGGGTTTAGCTGTCCTTGGTGTGCTGGTGGAGGAGGGAGGTGCAGTCCCTGGAACTGAGGATTCTCACAGAAAATGGTGTTCATATCTCTGCTTGGAGAGAATTACTCTTTGTTCATGGAAGGACAAATAAGCATTTGACATTATGATCACAGCATTAGCACCCAAAGTATTCAGGCAGACCTGAAGTGATTAACACCACTTAACCTTAAAGGGATAGAAACAACTTTTGGTGCCTTTAAGGACCTATTGAAGTTGCATCATTTGAAATCAGTGAGCCACTTAAATAGCCACTCCTGTAAGACAATTTCATGTGGGATATACAAAAAAAAATAGGGCATTTTTCTCTAGAATGGCAATGTATCACAGTAAGTGAGGAGGAATGCTTGCCTGCTTTATTGTTCCAAGTTAAAAAAAGATGGCTTACTAATACAAAAAGCCTTGAAGAAGGTTTGCTGCAGTACTTCTCTTATATTATGCAGCAGAGTCACAATATGCTGAAAAAGATTATCATGCACAAATAGGAAAGAAACTAAATGAAACTGTGTTAGGCTGCCAGTTCCTTAGATGCACATTTTCACGTTATGTTGCAGCTGAATCTTGGTGTGAGCTGTTCTAATAACTCCTGAAGGAAGCTGGTGGTGTGTGTATCAGAGCCACAAGCTACAGTGAAGGTATTCCAGAACCTTCTGGACACAATCCTGAGCCTTGTGCTCTAGGGTGGCCCTGCTGGAGTAGGGAGGTTGGAGCAGATGACCCATTGTGGTCCCTTCCAACCTCACTGATTCTGTGAAAAGAAAGGGCTTTCCAATTGCAAATAATACTTGTACAGATGTTATTCTGCAGTAATATATCTGTATTTGAGAAAATCAACAGTGATAGCATAGATAGCATTAATAGATAGATGGACAGGCCCATCAGAATATTCCTGCCAGTATTCACCACATGACCTTTATCAGAGATGGAACTGAAATTAAGGTATGCAGGAAATACCACAATCTTCATAGAGTCCCTTAGGAGCAACTGAGTGTGTACCTCCCAACTTTACAGATCTGGAGAGGATAGGGCAGTCTTTAAAGATGAGAAAAAGGCTATACAGTGAGTAAAATGTTCTGATACATGGTTTAGAAAAATGCAACCAAACAGAATTTTGGGATTCCAAGCTCTCAGTTCCCTCCTTCCTGCAAAATCAATACTTGTATGTGTTTGAGCTGGAGCATCTCAATGCTCAGTTACACACTGTGCTGCTGTGGAAGTATGAAAATGCTGAATGCTTTGTCACTTTATAGACAGATAGATGTGTCTATATGTGGTCACAGGTAGCAGGATCAAGTTCAATATGGGAAAATAATGGGTGCTGAAAAGTAGAAACAGTAAGATGTTTATGTCATCTAATTCACACACCTGTATTAAGTGCCTAAGATAAGGACATAGTGCCCACAGGTTCTGAGTATGAGAGGTGAGCTCCAGTGGGGAACTGGGAGCACATGGAGCAAATCTCTTCAGGTGCTCAGACTTCCTCCAGTGGGGAACTGAGAGCACATGGAGCAAATCTCTTCAGGTGCTCAGACTTCTGGTGAGGAATGGTGACTCTGTGACTAGTTACTGTGCAGGTACCAGTCACACAAATGCTGCATTAAACAACAGCTCCAATGACAGAATTATAATCCTGAAATGATTCCACATCACCCAAAAATATGAAGACTTTAGTAAAAAAAAGTGTAGCACATCAGGAAGTAGGAAAACCTGCCAGAAGGTACTGGTGATTCTCACACAGTGGTTCCAATCTAAAATCTTACCAACTTGTGTGTTTACTTTAGTACTAACCTTGCAATTCATATTATTTATTAATACTGCAGTACCTTTGTCATGAACCAGTCTTGATCCTAGAGGATAAAAAGGATGCATTATCACTTGTTTTTAATTTTTTAAGACATCAGGTCATAAGATGGAACAAATATATTGCCATCCTATTACTCGTTTGACCACACTGTGAGCACATTGAAGCAATCCAAGCTAAAGAGAGAAAAGAAACAGATGTTCAGTCCTGATTTTGAGTTCTTACACATGGCCTTAAGTGAAGAGTAAAGCTCAGTGGGAGCTGATGTCCCAGAGGTAGAAGCTAGGCCTGCACAAGTATAAATTCTCTTCTAAATCAAATCCCAGTCATATCCAGAGCTTCTTGCACTGCCCCAGGCTGATAGGCAGTGTCAGTGCAGCACTAACAGACCAAAGTACCTTCATCTACTTAGATATACAGAGCACAGTTTCTGGTTCTTTTGAGATACTAACCTTGGTGGAAAACTAGCTGCTATTTTTAGGTAAGTATCATTTTTCTGCACATGATGAGCTGTGGAGAAGCATTTGCTAGTACTGTGTGTGAAATCTTACTTCTACTTCTGACATTATTGTTTGCTGTGAAGATTATCATGATTTCTTAAAGTATTCAGGCCAAAGAAATACTTGAGGAGTAAGAAAAAGGTCTTTCTCACATACATTCACGATGCCTCTTTCAAAGAGGAAAGACAGAAAAGCTAGAACAAAAAAACAGTATTTTTTTTCTTAAATGAAATGTTTTACTTGAGTTTCCCAGGAAACATCACCAACTCCTTAAAAGTATCAGTTATAAAGTGCTGGTACAGTGAGTACTGTATACAAGTTTTTATTCCCTGAGGCTATTCAGCTGCTGTTATTTTTCAATCAGTAATTTATTTTTTTTTTATTCTTATCTAGATGACCCTCGGGGCAAACATCAAAAAAAAATCCGAAGCAAAACCCAGAATTACCTTAATCTGTATGCTGTAGATGGGCTAAGGACCCTCTGTATTGCAAAAAGAGTAAGTAAATGCAGGTTCTTTTGCTTTTACAGAGAGTCTTGACAAAGATTACTGAAGGCATTTATTAATTCATTGTTCTTGATTCATAACATTTTCATTTTATTCAGTAAAGTGTGAATGCCTCTGCATCACGTTGGCTGTGCCCTCACATACTCTTTTCCATAGGTTCTCAGCAAGGAGGAGTATGCCTGTTGGTTAAAAACTCATTTAGAAGCAGAATCCTCTATTGAAAATCGTGAAGAACTTCTGTTTCAGTCAGCACTGCGGATAGAGAAGAATCTGCATCTGCTAGGTAATGAAATGAGAGCAGGACATGAAATTAAAATCTGATCAAAAATCTGAAAGCTTGGCTATGAAATCCATTCTTTCCCCTAAATGATTTCTGACAGTACAGAAATTGGCTTCTTTGGGACTTTATCCTGGCTGTCATGTGCAGCACCACAGAGGAATGGGATATAATTAACATAATAGACATACCCTGTTTTCCTTGCTCCTGCCATCATTTTATCATGAGTGAAATGAGTGGAGTAATACCAGGGATGAGCTTGACACAATATCATAAATGGAAACTGCTGCTCTAAACAGGAGGAGGACTTGGCCCAAACTGTCTACAGAATTTCATTACCTTAGTGCTGCTTCAACGTGTCAGAGGTTTCCATGGCTCCAGGGGCACCAGGGACACACCTGAAGCAAAGCTCATCAGCTGCATTTGTGAGAGGCATCAACTCTCACACACCTCAGGTTCAGCACGTGCACCCAGAGCCTGTGCATTCTGTGGCAAGGGACTGCAGTAAAAATCAGCATGTGTAAAAATTACTGCAAGAACTGAGCCATACTCTTCTCTGAGATTCTAAAAGGTGTGTATATTCACTATTACTCCATGCAGCCAACTGGTTTCTCCAGCAAAGAAACTGGGACAGCCAGAACAGTGTCAGGGAAAACAACCTTCACTAATTGCCAATGTGTCTGGCTCTGGGAGACGAGATCCATCTCACACAACTTTTAATGTATCTGCTACAGATCTCTAAGGCTTGACATAAAACCAATGGAGAGACAGAAAACAAAGTGCAGTTCATTTGGTCTGTCTTAGATTCCTGCTCTAGATGACTCTGCCCTTGGAGTGGCTGTTTCTCTCCCCTGACTTAAAGAGGGACACAGGTCACCTAATTTGGACTACAGTCATCAAGAAGATCCCACTGTGGTTGTACCTGTTGCCTCTGGCTGCACTCAGGAGTGAAAAAAAATTAACAAGTGAAATTCAGCTGCCAAACAAATCAGTAAGCTCTAGCTAGAAGTAAACTACCAGTTCAGTCATTCCCCAAGATCCTCATACTGTGGTTTGTATCTTGCAATAAACAGTTATGATTGGGTTGTGGGAATAAAATTGAGTCTGGAAAAGGAATGTATTTTCCTATGTTAGGATAATAGTAACTTTCCCAACATTGCCCTAAGAATGTGTTTTCACCTAAATGACTGGTGCTCAGACTACAGGTGCACTTCTATTGTTAATGCTATTTTTTTTCAAAGAACAACCATAGGGATAATAAATAGATTAGAAAAGTTTATTTTTTTTCCTGTTGTTCCAGGTAACTTGCATGTTTGTCACCTCCTCATTCTTTAGTTGCAGTGCTTGCATTTCCTCACACTGAAGTCTCTCTGACACTCAGTGGAGCACTGATGTATCAGTGCTGACACTGAGCTTGGTCCTGAGAGGCTTTTTGCTGCTTTTCATATATATGAAAATCTTGTCTCTCTCAACTGATTTATGTAAGCATAAAAAAGACACCCAGTCTCTTATAAACAGGTAGAAAGATGCATTGAAAGCATGAAAAAGGCACATTTTATTTTCACATCATGGCCCACAGATTTATGATTTATTCTCTGCTATATCTCATTTGGCCATCAGTGTCATTCTGCAAGAGCAAAGAGCAGCAACAAGGCAGGAACAGGTTTAGGTCTGCAGCCTAAAGCTGCAGTCTTGTTGTCATTCCCCTTCACGAGGGAGAGAACTCTACTGACTCAGCCTCTTCTAGTTGAGAAAAGGCAGTTCAGACCCTTTAGAACTGATCTCCAAGAACCTGCAACTCCTCTAGGAACATTCAGAAGAAATGATGAAGATACAGAGCATGAAGTCAAAGAGCATGGTGAACTTCTGAGACTAGAAGTGTCATCAGGTTGCTTTTACAATTTTGAATTCTGGATTTGTTCCTGACTGTTAATGCAAATGTTTACCCCAGCTACTTTCCTCTTTCTCAATACCCCCTAAAATCTGTCCAAATCTTGCAACCATTGCTAGTTTATTTCCCAATAAGAGTGACTGCTGGGCTTGTTGGGTTTTTAAAAATAGAATCCAAGCTTACAATTTCAGGTGAGCACTAATTGTTCATTTAGTATGGAACATTTAGCTCTTTTTTTGAATGTGCTTAGGTGCAACTGGCATTGAAGACCGTTTACAGGACGGTGTTCCAGAAACCATCGCAAACCTGCGCAAGGCTGGGCTGCAGATTTGGGTTCTTACTGGAGACAAGCAAGAAACAGCTGTTAATATTGCCTATGCCTGCAAGCTACTAGAGCACGACGAGGAAATCATCACTTTGAATGCTGAATCACCAGTAAGGAGATCCAACATTTTTTATTTTTTACTAGTTTACCTCTGAACTAGTTTGGCTTTATTTTACGCTTGTACAATTAGAAGTTTGATGGCTCTTTTTTCCTTTCCCTCTTTTCGTTTCTGCTTTTCCTGCTTCGTCCATAATTTTCAGGTAGGACATGTCTTTGAATATTTTTCAGTGCATCATGCTTCTAAGCCATAGTGTCATGTGTCATAAACTTACTGAAGGTGTGTAAGTGTGTACAGTGAACTCCACCATGAGTGAAAAGATGCCATAGCAGCATAAATGCCTTTCTTTGCTATACATTCATTTTGTTTATTGGCACTAATGGGTTAAAAAGCAACCTGTTATTAAGCTCACATTGAGGAAGAAATCAATGGATTAGCTATTGAGAATTTGTGCTTTATATTATGCCACTGAAATGTAGTATTTAGATAATTCATTCTTGTTTTCTCAGGTGGCTTTTTCTCTGGAGGTAGAAGTAATACTTAAATTTTGATGCTAACACTGAGAGGCAGAAAAACACATCTGCAGTAATGCCTTGCTTCCTAACAGACCTTTTCTAATCCTTCTAAATTGCTGATCTTTCCTGTGCTCAACTCGTTGCAAGCAGTCGCAGAGAGTTTACTGGTACAGTCTAAGATACGAGGAACGAGACTGATAGTGCTGAAGTCCTTTAATGGGGTGATAAAATTGGACTTCAGATCAGCAGAGGAGAGGTAGGCCATCAGTATCCAGCTCCAATTTCTCTCGAAAAGGAAGAAAAGATAACAGCATTTTCCATTCTCAAGTATATCAACTGAACTGGTAAATGGATTTTCCATGGTTTTTCTTTTTAGTCATGCTTTGCTGTAAGACCAGTAACATTTCTTTTAAATGTTCATATATTCTCAGTAACATCTTTTAGCTGAATATGCCTAGGAGAGAGAACTCAGCTTAAATAACCTGTAATTGGCCTTTAACAATGCAAAACTCTTTGCTCTGAGTTGTGGGTGTGTACATGGTGTTCATCACCACAATGGTGTTCATCACCCTACTTAACTTGGTACCAATTGTGTGTCATTTCCCAGCACTGTTATTCTGAGAAGGAGCTAAAAGGAATTCGGTTAGCACACAATACTGCATGTTAAAGAAGAATTAGGTTTTAAGCCTTTCTACTCCTTATTGCAGCCATACGTTCTGCAAGAACGAAGTGTGTTTAGAGCAAAGAGCAAAGAGTATTATAAATTAAAACTTTAACAGTGCAGCGAATATAAAACATTCCCCATATTCATTGTGCCTAAATATAGAGCAAACAGAAGCCTTTGAATGCATGTTATTTTCTCTCAAGCATATTTATTTTGAATTTTTTTTCAGGAGACATGTGCTGTCTTGCTGGAACAGTGTCTGCAATGCGTAGAGTCTAAATTTTCAAACAACGCAATAGACGAAGCTACTGGAAACATGACTGTTGGGTTCACATCCACTCTCTATCCATCCTCTTCCTGTGTGCTTTCCAGCTTGGGCCTAGTGATTGATGGAAGGACTTTAGCTTATGCCCTGGAACCTACACTAGAAGATAAATTTCTTGCACTAGCCAAGCGATGCCGTTCGGTACTGTGTTGTCGCTCTACCCCACTCCAGAAGAGCATGGTGGTGAAACTAGTCAGAGACAAACTCAAAGCAATGACCTTGGCAATAGGTAAATAACTCGGTTTAAACTGCCCTGCCTTGATGTATACTCTCTCAAGAATTTTTGACTTGCTATAAGACCCTTCCAGCTGCCTCACAACTGAAACAGCCTCCCAGGTCTGTCTGAAAACATGTTGGACAACTCTAACACATTCACTCTAACATATTTACTCAAACCCAAGATAGAACTCTGAGCAGTGTTTGGGATTTCTTCCTGCAGAAGTTAGGTAATCAGGAGCCAGGTATGCTCTGAGGTTTTGGCATGTCTGAACACAGCTGTGAAGAACTGGGTTAGGTGATGCTGTGCAAAACACCGTTTTGCAATCACTGTATTCCACCTAAAAACGTCCTACTCAAGGTTCTGCATTTTTCATCACAAGTTGGCCATACAGTTTAAGGTATGATTTGGCCTTGTCAGTACTGAGAGTGGATTTACAGCTGGCATCATGTCAATACTTACAGTTCTTCCCAGCCCAACTGGCCAAGAGGAGACTTTGACCTGTCTTAAATTTCACAGGATCGTCCACGTTTCTATGATTTTTACACAAGAAAAGTCAACCAGCCCTTCTTTCACTATCTC
>NW_008661285.1:40435-45683 GCF_000695815.1 Acanthisitta chloris
CTTGTGCTGCAAGATAAGATTGCAGCATATATTATCACAAACACACTAGCTTTCATCTACCTGTATTGGTTAATCATAGCAGGAACATGTGGGTTGGACCTGCCCATGGAAAACTCTATGTATAATAATTGCCAGACTCCTGTGGCATCCACATCACCAAATGTGCACTGATATCATAATCCTCATGCTCAGTATATTATATCTAGCTCAAAGATAAGATTGCAGCATATATTATCACAAACACACTAGCTTTCATCTACCTGTATTGGTTAATCATAGCAGGAACATGTGGGTTGGACCTGCCCATGGAAAACTCTATGTATAATAATTGCCAGACTCCTGTGGCATCCACATCACCAAATGTGCACTGATATCATAATCCTCATGCTCAGTATATTATATCTAGCTCAAATATGCCTCCTTCCTACTGAATTTATATCTTTGGCTGACTGACTGTGGACATAATCATTTACATATGTTGTAAAAATCGTCTGGCTGGTTAACTTGAATTATCCAGGATGCCTAAAAACACTAGTGGAGACTGGGCAGCTTGTATTTTCATTCTTCCTGAGCATCTTGAGCCTGTGAGTTGAGCTCAAGCTTCTGATGTGGCTAAAAGCCTAGCAGTGTTCATCCTCTCTTCTAACCAATGTGGACTAACTCGGGGCTGTGTCACCCAGTCACAAACACATCATCTTTGCCAAGTGAGCAGATACCACTCATACATGTGCCAGCAGCAGGGAGACTGGGGTGAGGTGTGAGTGTACACCTCAGCTACCAAAGTGTAAAACAAAGTGTCTTGTCATCAGCTAATACAGTTTCATTTGCCACTACCACACTGGCTGTAAATTTCAGAGGTTAAGAAGTAGATGCATATCTCATTCTGGTATCTTTCTATGGCACCTATCACTTGTGATATTATCATGATTGGAAGCAGAGCAAGGGATGGTGGCTGTGCAACCATTCCCATTAAATCTGCCAGTCATGAGTGTATTAAAGATCTTGGACTAGTCAACCCTAGTCTCTTGACTTTTTCTTTCATTTCACTGGGTTTTTTTAGTGTTTTTACTCTGTAGACATTCCCATTGGCTTTAGGCCCCCTTGCACATTTAATTCTGAGTCATACCTGATTGCAGGCAGACAGTTAATCAGGAAAGCAGAAGTATTAGGAAGCTTATTCTCAACCTTCCACTCTTTTGCTATCGGTGCAGTTCAGGACTGATACTTGAATTTTAGGTATTCTTAAAAAGAGACAGATTTCTTTCATTTTTACTTTTCCATGACAAAAAGGTCTACAAAGATCAGAATGCCTTGGAAACTTTGCCAAGCTTTGAACCTTATATTCCAAAGATGTATCATTTTCTACCCTACAGCTCCTTTACCATACTCACTCAACACTCAGTAACAACTGGATTTTCTTCACTTTGTTGCTGCTAACTGTTCCTGGTCTACTAGTGACAACAAAACTGTATTTTGTCATCTTTAGGTGATGGTGCTAATGATGTCAGCATGATCCAAGTGGCAGATGTTGGCGTGGGGATCTCTGGGCAGGAAGGCATGCAGGTAATGTTGCCATTGATTGGAAAGCACTCCCATGGAAGGGTGGGATAGGCACTTGCCACATGACAGATTGATGAAGCTGCCTCTGGAGAGTCAGCACAAATAAAGGAGAAGCAGCCAGTTGTGCTGAGGAGTGCCAGTGGTGTGTCATAAAACTGCTTTCAGCTGGAGTTTGACCTTGCACTTGTTCTCAGCTCCGTGGTGAATTTAAATGTTACCTTCTCAGAAAAGTCAACTTACCAGATCCCTCTAAGCAATATGAAATAATTAGTTAAACACTGGTTTAAAGGAGGAAAAATCTCAGCTCTATATTATTTAGGAAATAAAAGTTCATCTTATTCTGGCTTTTATTCTCCTCTCTCCTGTATTGCTTGCATATACATCTTCTGTAGAGTAGCTGCACAAGCCCATCCAGCTGATGCAGCTTATTTACATGGTGTGGTGGTGACCCTGAGCCACCCACAACATCTCTCTCACCTGGCCTGTTCAGACAAAAGACCAGTGAAGAAAGGAGATTGCAGCCTTTTGCAGAACCACTGCTCCCTACTCTTTATACCAAGTCTTGGTTTCCTCCACGTTTCCTGCCACAGGGAACAGCAGGACGAGGGGACTTGCCTTGTGGTCTTCTGGATGTGTTCTGCCCATGATTACTGTGCTTACCACAGTGTAAGAGGCACTTCTGTCATCCCCAGAAGAGAGGATGTGTATGTATGGGATGTGTTACCTGTTACCTCAGCCCCCTGCACTGCTGGTGCCCATGAGCTGCAGTGTTAGCACTGGACGTGGCAGTAAGACACAGAGAATGAGGAAGATCCTCATTTCCACAACCAACCTTGAACTTGGGCAGACTGACTGCATGAGAAAATAGAGTAGCTGAGTATATGTCAAAGAGCTCTTCAGAGAAAGTGGGAAGTGTTTCCATCCTGAGGGCCTGAGCAGATGAGCATGCTCCTTAACTTAGTTACCAGTGGGTGGTTCTCTGACCCACATTGCATTTTTTGCAACATTGGCTGGATGTTTTGCTCAAAAGGGAAGAAAGGCCTCCTTCACACAGTGCTCAAGTTGGCTATAGAATCTTATTCTATGGGATGTCATGAATGCTATAGTTTATTTGGGTCAGCCCACAAACTTATGAAACAAAAATTTAAGTGAGCTGTGAACTTGGGTGTCAACTTTATGCATTTCCTGACATGCAGATCACCAGAAGCTAGGACAGTACACTGGAGAAGTGCCAGTAGATATTTTTCTTATGCATTCATACACTTTTTCAGTGTGTATGAATCCTCAAATCCTCTCTTGGCTGTTGTTGAAGGCTAGATACTGAGGAAGACACAGTTCAGCCTGACCCAGCAGTGCTGTCACATTTCTTCTATCCATCCCATGGGTTCAGTCAAAGTAATCTCCAGGACCAATGGGGGACCATCAGTGCTCTTCAAACAGAGAGTTTCCAGGGCTGTAATCCATTAAGAATTGCTTCTCCAAGCATGTTAGCAGCTGGAAATTAGACTCCTAACAAGCTACTATAAAAATACTCAGATCCTCACTGTGCATGTGGCATCCCAGTCATAGACCCCATCAGTCTGACTCTGGTGACTGGAGAGAGCAGGAGAAAAGGAATTTCTGGACTAAGCTGCTTCTACAACCTTCATCAGGCTCGGAGAGCTCTGTATAACATCTGCAGTCTCACTGTCCAGGCAGTCCAAGCTCCAGAGAGCCCAGGGGAGGTTTTGTGGGATGCACTCCAAACCTATCAGTTCAAAAACGTCTGCCCCAAACTCCTTGGGTATTATCATCTCTTATGAACTTACCATCTTGTCACTTATGTATTAATTCATTTTTCCTAATGTAGACATACAGTGCTCGTAGCATTTGTTTTGACTTCTCTCCCCTTTTTGCCACTTTCAGCTGAGCTCACACACTACAATAACCAGCACTCAGACGTGTACACCTCTGCAGTGTATTCAGATCTGAAAGCTATTTTCTTGTTAACTCATTAAACTACCTGTTTTTTCCTAAATGAAAGCTCAGCAGAGTGGAAAATGTTTATAGATCCCATCCTTTAGTGCAAGGCCCTAAGGAACCCTGCAGACCTCTTTACTCTAAGCACACAGGTACTCAGAAGGCATTGAGCATTTCGATGTCTCAAACAGGAATGCTGTCTGATTTATTTTCTTTCCACATTCTACGGAAGCATGTGGAGCATGATTCACTTTTTCCTGTGAAAAGGCTGGAAGAAAAAAAAAATAAAATGTGAAAAATCAAGGGGATATTTTGAGACTTAAGTAAACATGCAAATGTAATTGGATAACACGATCTTCCTCGCTGTGTTCCACACTGCAATAAAAATGGAATGAAAAGAAGAAAGAATCCTGACACTTCTCCCAGTGTGCTGTGAAGTTCTATGTTAGAAACACAAATGAAGCTAAAGGGTTTGTTTTGACATTGGCATAGGCTGAGATGGGGTGGAGGACGAGGAAGCAGACATAGCACAGCTCTGTTCTCCTCAAACAGCAAAATGTGTCTGCAAGACAACTCAGGCTCCTGTGCAGGGAGGTTGTAACAAGTGTGTCTCAGGACCTGAGAAATCCCAGGGTGTGTCAACATATTAAAAAATGTCCCAGGGCTTCTATACATCTACTGCTTAAATTGCAACACATTTTTACACCTTTTCTTGCATACTGTTTGAGAGTTTATTTTAAGAGCATCTACAAGCACTTACTTTGGAAAACTGAGCCCTTTTGATGATTTACCAAGAAAGCAAATTAGGAAAACTTAAAATGTCTCTCATTGAGAAAATTACAGCCAAAATATACCTTGAGGGTGTGAGGAAGATATTGCTCCTTTGGAGGTATTCACCTTTCCTCGTGTTCTTGATGAATTGTGAGAGGAAATGTGATACCCAAAATAGAAAAGTCTATGTAAAATAAAATGAAATGCAATCTTAGTGTGATCCTAGGGATAAGGAAAATCGTGAAGCAACTGTGGAAACACAAGAAGGTCTCATCTAGATGTGCAGTACCCTGAAATTTAGTCACAAGGGGAGACAAACTGGGTGATTCATTTTGTCAATGTGATCTCACAGTCTGCACAGTCCCGGAGGAGTCTCATCTAGTGTGATTTTTTCGTACACAGTTATAGAAAATGTGTGATTTTAAAAATCCCTCAAAACACTGATACCTCGGGACAGCCTCCTAAACTTTATAAATCAGGATTGCAAATGTAATTAAAACTCATATTTTTATTGCTTTGTCTTCTAAAGTCCAGTAATTATGATGCAACCACTTGATTGTGCCTTTCTTATTTTATTCTCTGGAAATTCATTTTGCCCTGTAAGTCCCCTGTAGTGTTTACAGAGAAGGATGTTACAGCCACCAAGATGTTCTCACGTGGGCCCTGAGCCTTCATGCTCATCCAACTGCAATCCCCTGCCATCCTCCCACCTCTCACTTTCTGCTGTCGCTTCTCACCATCTGGAATGTTGACTGTGATCTCCTCTGGGTGAGGACCAGGTCTCCTTGCATGTTCTGCCAAGCTGTTGGGTTTGCTCATGGGTATTTCAAATCAGTGCAGCAATAGTTGTGTTTTCTATGTGCTGTAATGGATCTCATTCTTCATGAGTCCTATTTCCATTGACTGTATGAGTTGAGAGGATGAGTAGCTTCATTGCTGGTGTTGAAATGACTTTTGA
>NW_008661286.1:0-225 GCF_000695815.1 Acanthisitta chloris
CCCCCAACTCCCTCAGATTCCCAGTCCCCTAACACTCTGATTCCCTAACACTCTGATTCCCAATCCCCAAGGCTCATCCCACCCTTGGCTCTCTAATTCCCAATCCCTGAGGTCTGTCCCACTCCTGACTCTCCAATTCCCAATCCCCGAGGCTCTGCTCTAACACTTGCGAATCCCTGAGGTCTATCCCACCCAACCCTCTCAGATTCCCAATCCCTGAGGTCT
>NW_008661287.1:0-36197 GCF_000695815.1 Acanthisitta chloris
TGTCCACCTCTTCCGCCGCTCCCTCATCACTCTGGGATGGATCCCATCCGGACCCATAGATTTGCGAGGATCCAAGCTGCTAAGCAGATCTCTAACCATTTCCTCTCAGAAATGTTAAGCAAACATTTAGAGCATATATGTTCATAAAAGGTGGCACCAGAATTTCTCCCAGTTCTTACTGGCGAATTTCTCCCAGTTCTTTACTGGCACAAGGAAGTCTCTTAATAGGTCATGACACAAAATGCCTCCCTGATGACATGTTTAAGGGATGCAAGGCTCCATCTACCACAAATATCAGTGCGGTATGAACATTTTTTTCATCTGATGTATGCACCACAAACCTAATAGCATCCCATAGATGTTAATACCAGGCAGAAATCCTCAGCTGACTCATAAATAAGAGCCAACTAAAAAAATTCTTACTCATGCTGAACTACCTTGTGAGGAATCCTACCGTAACAGAAGTCTTTCCAAATGAAGACATGGCTCAGCCTGATCAAAAGCATCAAAAACTGGCCCATATGTGGCTTATAGAACACATTGCCTTTGCAAGAAACTATTCTGTGAAATGCCAGCTTATAGCAGTGACCCTATTTGTTAACATACTTGGCACTTGAATTTTAATAAAGCAAGAGACTGACAAGAACTTGCAGAAGCAGCTTTGGCAATAGAGCATCCCTTCAAAAGGAGGCATTACAGCTCATATTTCAGCAAAATATCCCTCACAACACATACAGTGTGATAAATTCAAGCACTATCTTCTTAAAACAGATGATACACCAAGTCTTCCATAAGCAAAGTTTTATCTCAGCCTCAGCCTCTGAAGGTCAGTTAAATTATCAAAAAGATACATAACAATAGACATAAAAAGTCAGCAATTGTTTTACCCCCATTTGAGAAATTTTACATATACCAAGAGCTCTCAAGGGATGAAAACTGTTTCTTTGTCACTGGACCCACAGTGTAGAGATCTGTGGGTAAGGTTGAAGGGGCAGGGCAGAAGCATGCTGTTCATCTTTTGTAACTGAATATTCATGCATATAGGCAGCATAAGAAGAAAACCCATTGGGCAGTCACATCACACAGTAGGATTTTACAGAGTGGGGAGAATCAAGAAAGGAGATACCTTCTCTGCCTGTTATTTCTCCCCCCAACTCCTGCCTTCAGAAGTCATGACATGACTGCTACAGGGTAGAGCACATAAGGCTTTTAATACACTGACCTCAAAACGATTTTGTACACTTCCTGCCACGCCAACTCTACTAGTCACCTCTAGCCTCTGGCAACTTTCTTTAAATCAAGCTTCAGGACAGGAAGGAAAGCTAACAGCAAAATTATTACAGACAGCTGGATAAATGCACTTTAAGAGCGGATTTATTGTTTTAAGGTCCCAATGCCCTGCAGGAGCTGCTCTTGAAAGGTTGTATTCAGTTCAAGTTGCCTCCTGCTTTTCTAACACAGTGTGTCATCAGCCACTGGGAGCTGAGGTCCAGTCCTCCAGGCTTAGTTATCCTCCACAAACTTAAGCAAAACCTTGGACAAAAGCAAAATCCTCACTACTTCTCCAAAATAAGACTGAGCTTTCACAGCTTTTGCCTGTTTCAGTAATGGTAGAGGAGAATAAAGTGTACTAACTAAAAAAAAAGACTTCCAGTCCAAGTCAGTAGGCATCTCTGCGAGCTCCACACCAGGCCTGTGCAATTCCCAACCTTCATCTATTTTAACTTCTTTTCACTTCGTTCCTCAGGTCCCTGACCCCCCACCTCCATTGTCCATTGAACCATCAGTGACTTCTGACAATGATGTACACTTCCTAAAATCTCAATCAAAATTCATACTAGTTTAAAGAGGACTACTGGATTAACAAGGAAGGGAAGAAAAATGTCAAAAGGACACAAGGGCATTTTTGAGGCTCTTCTATATCTTCCCATAATAAAAGCTCCCAGGTTTTGAAACATGATTGAAACGCAACTTTGCAGATCATTAGTTCATCATGTTGCCCTCACCACTTAAAAATACATTAGAAATTTTCATAATTTTAAGTCAGCAAGTTAGCAATATTCGGTCTTTCAGTTTAAGAGCTGTCATAAGCTTGTTTTTCCCAAATGAGTGTACTCTGCTGCTGAAACACTCAACAGTCAAGAACCAAAATGACAGGCTCAAGTGCAAACACTACATTTGAACATCTATCCTACCTCTTCAAGTCTTTCCCTTTCTGAAAATGAAACCAGGTCAGCAGCGCAAGATGTCTCCTCCTCTGCCCAACTAACAGGGTCTGTGCTACTGCACTCCTCCTGCAGGAACCTCTCACCAGGAAGAAACCTTCCAGCTACCAACAGGCTGTTTGTGCTGCTTCCTTCTCAGCTGCTGTTGAAAGTTTACAATTATATGTGTATTTTTCATTATGTCATCAAGCTAGTGGAGTTCACTTGGAAACATCACAAACACTGTCTCAAAGCCTGCCTGTAGGGATGCTAACATGATTTCAAAGAGGACAACACAAGAGGGATGAAGGAGAGGAAGAAAAGGACTCTCAGGAATACAAGTGCCTTTTAAAACAAGAACACCATACACCAACACTCCAGATAAACAAGAGAAATGCTTTCTGCACAATCCTCTTCAATCTGTCACTGACCAATGCCTAAGCACCCCATTTCCCTCCCAAATATCCAAAATTGGGAAATAAAAAGATATTTAGGACATTAGTCTTTGTTTTAGCAGTGTACAAAAGTTAGTTACCTCTCAGTTATCCCACCACACCTCTAAGAAGAACTCCAAACAATTGAGACATCCAACACTGACAGCACAAGCAAGTTGATCAACACTGTTGATGCACAAAGAACTTCTGGGTTGATCAAAGATAGGAGAACAAGAAGGACAAAAGATGTTTTGGGAAAAGAAACAGGGAAGGCACTGGTGGAAGGCCTCTAAAATTCAGAACAGGTCCAGGTGTGAAATGCACTGTTTAACATTAACATTTAACATCAGTTGGACACTAGACACTGATGCAGTAAGAGCATCATCTCCAAATTCCATTACGTCAAAACTGGAAAAGCACTGGGCAGACTCTCCTCCCTGCAGCATGCAGTCACAGTGATCTTTCTTTGTGTGGTCCCCTCAGTAACACCCTTGCTCATGGCCCGTACACAGGGAATAGGCACCTTCATTCTAAGACTAACAGATCAATCTTTGCAGGCCCTATGGGCTCTAGAAGCCATTCACTGTGTCTTGAGCAGAAGCCTTGCCTGTCAAGACCTATAGAACTTTCAGAAAGCAAAGATATTTCATGCACATTTTCTGGAAAAATGGACAAAAATTTTGCAGCTTCTGCAGAAGTTATCACAGCAGTCTTCAGGTGTGGCACTAGCTCCACAGATCACAGACAGCTTCAGTATCTGAATTCTATCTTTCCAAGGCTGGTAAGCACCAGTTAAAGCAAAACCCTGTCTCTTTTACCATGAGACTGTCTTACTGAGCTTGAGATTGCTACAATACCTACAACCCCACTGGTGTGCTCCAGTCCTTTCTGCTTTCGGATTTACTCCTGTTTGTAGTATTTGGAAGATACTTCCAGCATATCTTCACATCGTAGAAGAACAATCACTACAGTTACCCTTGTGCTTTTTCCATTGCTCTGAACACTAATTTGGGCTTACATAGGTATGAAGACTGACACAAAAGACACACACAAGCAGAAGACTAGAATTACCTTCACAGGAAAAGTATATTAGTCCAAGTCTGCCATCATGTCCTCAAATTCCAGCAGAAGGCACAAGCAACTCATTTAAAACATGACCAAAACAAAGCTAAAAAGTGAAATAATAAACAGCCATCCACTCACATAAATATGAAGACTCAGTGAAAGTAAAATAAAATACAATGAAACAGATTTTCTATATGCATGAATATTTCCACTTTCCTCTGGAGCATGCTGCATCACTATATGATCAGAAAGCTTGCAAGAAATCAAACTGTTACGTACTCAGCTGCTCTCCCCATCCGAAATAACTCCAGCTGCCTGCATGTAACACAAATGGCAGAAAAGAATAGGAATGGAAAAAGAAAGCTTAGAAAAACAAACCACAAGCATACTTTTCACGTGTTTAAAATGCCTTATAGATTGTGAGCTTGAAAATGTAAGACTCTTTTTCTTTATAAATACAACATTACATTTATGTTGGGGCTTACTCCTCATGCCCAGTTTGTTCATAAGACATTCTGAAGACTATCACTATAAACTCTAGGAATTGCTAAGCAATCATGCATTTATTAATACAAGTACACAAAATACTTATCAATCAACTTACAACACTACCCAGCAAAAGCAATTAAACACTTATTTCCTAGCAAACTCATCATCAGGATTACAGGCAGAATGTCCCAGAAACAGAGTCCAATTTAGAGCTGTATCTGATTCCATGCTAAACCATGCAAGTCAAGTAGCAAAAGTTGCTTCATATTTCCACTTCTGCACCCTTTCCAAAAGGAAGTTAACCCAGCAGTGAGAGCACCACACCAGTAATAATCGCATGAACAACTATGTGCATGTAAACTAGCATTAAGTGCAGAGTACTTTCTTAGGTAGATATACATACTAGTAAAAAACTTAAGAGCTCACATGACATTCTAAGTATGCAAACAGTCACGAATTAATTCTGCAAGAGTAAGCAAATCTCTCTATGTTAAATTTGAAGGTGACAACAAATGCATGCTAAAGGTAAACTGAAAGTTGGTATAACAGCCAAGTTATCAATATCCATGTTGTCACCCCAAGGTCATATTCAGTACAACGGAGGCAACAAACGTACATTCAGCCCTCAGAGCACTTTAGAACCATGCACACAACTTCCAACTTCAAGAAACCCTTCAGAACCAGCATTTCTAGAAGACTGGGTGTAAAAAACGCTTTAAAAAGTGATGTTTACAGGAGTGTTGATGCATTAAGTGCAGCAGACAACAAAAAATTGTTCATGTGCAGGCACAGAACAACCAAGAGCTTTCTGATCTGGCAACCAGCTTCATCTCCAGCTACCAGCCAGGCACATATTTCCAGGAGGGTGATAGCTCAGAGGATTAAACTTACTCCCCTCCACCCTCATTAACAAGAGTCACCAAGTTAGAATGGATGAGTTCTTGCTTTCAGCTAAAACTGCAAAAAAGAGTTCTGGGAAAAAAGTATTACTGTCCTCAAAAAATAATCATGAGACTAGTACTTAAATGAACACTAACTCATTCTGATGAGTAACTTGGCTTCCCAATGGTTTAGCACCCATGCACATGTCCTATAGAGGGGCTCTTGTTACTTCCAGTCTACAGGGGGAAAAAAAAGGTGGGCAGGAAAAAGAAGAATAGGCATAGATGTAAACTCTGCAGGAAAAAAAAAAAAAAAAGGAGGCAAATTAGGATTCAACCCTCTCTCTCTCTGTGAGAAATAATGGTGCATCAGAGCTGCAACCAGGTTGATCCTTTCTACTCAGAAATAAAAGGCTTACAAAGCAACTCAGTTGTCCAGATACCCCTCAGTACTTCAAGGTTCCTGGACTAGGCTCTGACACACATGTGGTGCTTTGCACAGGCACAGGCATTGCTCAGGTTTAAGTGCCTCTTTTATTAACTGGTAGAGCTTCAAAGGTAGGTCATTCCCTTCTAGCTCCTACATGAGTAGTTAAAGGGAGAAAAAAACCACACCTGTGTTTGCTTTGGTCATTTAAAGGAAGCAGCCCTGACCAAGTGGAACAAATTCAATGATATTATTTACTGTGTTGGTTTAGAAAGAATCACATATTAAACTGGTACAAGGCTGAATATATGCAGTTTCCATGGAGTATAAAAGACTTACTCCTCTCCTGTTTACAAAAGCTCCTGTTTACAGAACTTAACAAATGAGAAAAACCAAAGTCCATTGAGTCACGCACCAGCAGTCTACAGCCTCAAACAAGACAAATGCCACATCTCTGGTCCACAGCAACAAGTGTGACAAGACACCACTTGGACAATACATCTGTGCCAGCTGTGCTGGAAAGATGAAGATGTACGTGAATGCATCAGAAATGTGCCAGCATCCACCTGGCAGTGTTTGCATAACCCTGACCACAGGGCTATCATCTCAGGCTTGTTTTTCACAGCAAAAATTCACGGATTGACTAAGTATCAGCTTTGACAGAGGTCTGAGTGTATTTCAAGGGGGAAAGAGAGGTGAAAAATGAACACACAACCAAGCTGGTGAAGAAAACAGAAGTAAAGATGTGGCAAAGAGAGATGACAAGGGGAGACAACCGGTAGAAAGGGTATGCAAATCAGAGCCAGGGAGAGCAGAGGCAATGGAGAGGGACGTGAGGAGAGGGCTGAGAAAAAAGAGCAAGATGAATTGACAGAGTTCTGCACTGAGTTTTAATCTGCTGTAATCAATAGTCTACATAAAAGAAAATACAATTTCCTATTAATGCATAAGTCAAACAATAGCTATGTGTATCCTGAAAATCTCAAGCCATGTGATAGTAAATACAGCACATCTTTCCATCAAAATGTCCATATCTCAGGTGAACAGTAAGAGCCAAAGGAAGGATCATTCAGGCATTTGCAGCCTGTATTACTATTAAAGATCCAGAAAAACTCTGTAGTGACACAGCATTATTGCAGTCAGGCTACATCCTAGTGAAACTCACATGCTATTCACAAATGAATGAACATGTAACATCCCAAAGCAACTGAAGAATTATCAGAAGATACTACAAATTTCCAAAACTGGTGTGCAGGTTAAAAAATACACAGTGCAAATGGAGCTCACTTGTCCTGCACCTTTCACAAAGATAAAATTCCCAGACTGAGAGCCTTTGCACAAACCACTGCAACGAATTCACATGGAGGGAACAAGTGGCTCTTTAAGGGAAAACAGAAAGCCTGACCCCTGAAATCAGCTCAGACTCTTTCTAGCCCTTATTTCCTCAAGAGAAAAAGGTCTGATGGTTGGCACAACACTGCTCATCACTTAAAATTGCATAAGGAGATAAGCACCAACTGCTAAACAAGCCTCATGGATACAAAGTCTGTCCTTGGAGGAGAAACACTGCCATCTCCCATAGACAGAGTCCTCAAATTGCCAGTGATAACCCTGAGCCAGTTACTTACCTGACAACCTCACTACTACCAAGCTCCTTATGAACAGCATGAAAACCCCACAAACTTTCCATGTCCCAGACAAACTGCAAGCAGGGCAGGGTGAGCAGCAGAGTGGCTGCCATTAGACACTAGCTCCTGACCCTCAAAGTTTTCTCACACTAAGAAGCTGGGTCTTGACCAAGCAGGGCATGCGACAACTAGAGACTGACTGGGAAGGCAATACTGCAGGAGCAGAGAGTGATGCAGTAACAGAGTATGGGATTTTCAGCCAGAAGCTCAAAACTCTGCTTTTGTTTGTTTTTACTAACACCCACTTCACTTCAGTGTCTAACATTTTGGAAAAAAAGATGAATTTATTAAAGATTCAACACATATGCTGCTTCATTTAAGATTCAGGAGCTAACAGTATATATCTCAGTCCTTCAGCATAATCACTGAAGACCTGGGCTGACAGTCTTGATATTTTGAAGGTTAATGAAAACAGAACTTCTTTTTAGCCTTTTCAAGTTGCTTTTCAGCTTCATAAAAATAAGATGCATGTCTTCAATTTGTTAAGAAAAAAATCCCTTCCAGATCACCTTTGAGGACAAATTTAAGCCTGTACAAACCTGAATTGAATACACCAAGAAATTCAGACAGATAGAAAATGGGAAGCTGTAATTCTAAAAACATACAACAACATACATTAACACTGGAATAGATGACACAGACAAGTCAGACTAGTTACTCCATGTGCTCTTAAACAACAACAGTGTGTGTCTTGGTTATCACATTATTTTGTATTCATAAGTTTCAGTACTCAAAAAATGAGGTTTCATATAAACCTCCAATTAAGGACTAAGCAATGCCAGCAGCCTGGTGCCTTGGAAGCTACAACATTCTTGTCATTAACACATTTTATAAAGCACATCTAAGTTCCCACAGTTAGCTGAACATAACATATGCTTGTTCTGTGTCTCAGTTATGCAACTATACAAGGAGGAACCCCTCCTCCCCACTTCACACTGTTAAGCCTGGATCAGCAGGGACACTGTAGAAAAGCAGAATATTCCAAGTTTTTAATGCAGTTTAATTTGACTGCCTGTGTGCCATTTTGCTTCATTTCTGTTTACAAGCCTCTGAGAGAGGCTGGGACCTACTATCCCCATCAGAACATTACCATGTACTGCTGTCCACTGCCTATAGTCATGCTGATAAATTATTTAATTTTTCTGTTACATCCCATGCTGAGCAAAGACAGAAAGCATCCATGTAAGTTTATAAAAATGTACTGAGCTCAGAATATCATACTATATGGTGCTGACAAATTACCGTTTGTAGAATACAAACAGAACTGGGCGAGTCCTGGTCAGTTCTTTTTTCTAGCTTTAATAAACCTCCTTTTCCCCTGGCTAATACCCTAATAACCTAAATACCTAATAAAGTAGTGTGCACAGATCTCAGATTCCATAAAAATCTACATTCTTCCAGCATTCGATGTACTTCCCAAAACTGAACAGAAGAGTAAGCTTCTAAAACACAAAACACACACTGAATACCTTTTTAAAATGAAATCAAGCTTTCAGTAAGCAGGATGACCAAGAGAGTTGCAAAACAAGTACCACCATTTGCAGTTCAGTTTTGGAACACCATAGATGAGGACTAAGGCCTCTGCATAAAAGGAGACGAGCAAGCACAGGAGGGAAATGAGCTAAAGGGAGCTGACAGAAGACAAGGGCAGGTGCTGGAGTGTGACACTAGAGTACCCTCCTTGGTCCCTCTGCTTCACCACATTCAGTTTATGCTGAAATTTTGGAGCATTTTATTTCAGTAAATGGAATGGCCCTTCTGGCCACCCTCACTATGGCTAAACAAAATCAGATTGAGAGCTGAAAATTTAAGCAGGGCTTGGATCACCATCAAATCATCGAGAGTACCCACTAAGCTATTACAACCTTGTACAACTCATTAATAAATACAGCAAAAAGCATCAGGTTGAGTACCACCTAATTTTATCTGCAATGGAAAAACTAGCATTTCAATCACTGCACAGAGCACAGCTGTCTTGCCTTACAAATTTGTGGGCTACCAAGTCACACTGACTAATTGACTAAGTGATGTAAACACAAGCACTGACAAAAGACAAGTACTGACTGTACTCCTAATGAGATACAATTTTGGACTACAGTGGATCACCTAACATTACATATATGCATAATAGCAAAGAAGAACATAATGTTCTACAGAAGCTGAGATAAAAGGTTTGGTGCCTTTTTTTTAATTCTGACTTTCAATCTTGGACTTTCAGTATAAACCTTGTTGCTCAAGGACACATATTAGTGGCTTTAATCTTGAATATAATAGTTTTTACATTTTATATTCCACTGTGGTAACAAAATTCAAATGAATTTACTCCAATTGTTATGACATTAAAGGATGACTAATAAAGTCCTTATAAAAAATCCACACCAGAAAAAAAAAAGCTTTCATGAAGAGCACTAAACAAATGATTAAAGCTAGAGTTCTTAACTGAGAATTTGCTTTGTTTGATCACTGCTTATAGAGACACACATCAGTATTAGCAGTGCTCAGCATTTCAGTAAGAGCTTTACATTTGGGGTTTATTTAAAAGTCAAAGCTTTATTTCCTTCTCACCACCTCTCAGAATGCAGTATGTACTCTAGGAAAACAACAAAAAAAAGTATATTTAGAGGATCAGCAGCAACACCACAGATATGGAGTTCTCTAGAGTTCAGAAGTAAGTCAAACTTTGTTGCTGTATAATCTGCTAATATAGAGAGCATTTTGCTTTTTAAATTCCATTTGCAAGTACTTTTCCTTAGACACATGCAGTCCTGAAGTAGCAGCTTTATCCTAAAATTGCAGGCAGATATTTTAAAATAAGACCTTGAATCTGTGTTCCTTTCAGCAAATGTATCATGCCTTCAGCCAGCCCAGACAGTGAGTGCCACAAAGCCACAAGAAAACAAATCTCCTAGAGGGGATTTATCTAAACAAAGAGGACCAGGAGCTGCCAGTCACCCAAGCAGAGAGGCCAAGGAACTCACTTTCCCAGCCCATCAGCAAACTACCACAAAACAGCTCATACAATGGCTTCACTTGTGCAGACTCAGGCAGTTTTTCCTCAGCCTAGCTTAAAAAAAAATCATTTGTGTGTGCTGTTTCAAATTACACTTACACTGAGCATTTTTTAAGGACTGTTCTAAGTGCACTGTGGCCAGAAGTTCTACTCTTACTAGAGCAAAGCATTTCAAACACTGCAGCATGATCTTTAATGTTGCCTACCCTGGAGAAGGGTAAAATAATCATTTACTTCTTCCTTACCCTTCCTGAACCGGGCTGGTCTAGAGATGCCATAGGTGGCTGCTGACCTCTGTTGTTTAAGTGCAGAATCGGGCTGCAGAAAAAAACAGCAAGAATCCAGATGTAGAGCACACCTCTCTACAACAAGGTGGGCAGTGTCACCTCCCAGCAATCTCAGACAACTATGCTGTCTGACCCTCCACTATCACAGATCATACATCACTATGGGCAATTAAGAGGGCCAAGTTTTGGCCAGTGTTTTGGTGCCGCCTGGCCTCGAGAGACTGGTACTGCTGATCACTTTTTTATATATTATTACCAAAGAAGAAAAAACAGATTCTCTCAATAGGATGTCATCTCAGCATATTTGCTGCCATAGGGTCAGTCCATCCAGTGGAGCACTGGTGAATGGCAGCCAACATCCTTGACTAGAAAAACCACAGGATTCAACAACAGCACAATATGGCACCCTCAAGTGAGTGCACATGTAACAGCGAATGCTGTGACCTCATTCCTTTAAAGCAGGCTGTGATGCATGTCCTGCCAATCACACTCTTTAACCAAGAGCTGTACCCAGCCACTGCAGCTCTGCAGCCAGCCCACATCCCTGGGCCACTCCTGCTGGAACAGCTCTAACACTACTATGGAAATCCCAGCAGCAGGATGGGATAGCTCCAACCCAGTGTCACATTAATGGCAGCATAGAGATGCCAGCATCCATAGTACAGCACCCTAAACACAAAATTACTGTGGATGCTACCAGGGCTTGCTGGGGAGTCAGGGACAGGGAAGGCAATCTTCTGGCTTTTTAGTGGACAAAACTCCTCAGCACCATGGAAATCACCATCATCTCTGCACTAGGGCCAGTCTGTTCAGAGAAATGTACTAGACTTCCTGATGCACCAGTGGAATTTGAGTTCTAGAAATAAAACTAATCAGCATCAGGAATGAAACCTCTCAAAGTCACCCTCTGTGGTACCTTTGAAACCATAGTGAATGTGTAGATATTAAAAGAATTTTGCCTTATACATTTTGCAGAAATAAATTTCTTGAAGTATTAGTGGGAAAGAAGAATCACCTCTACACATTGATCCAGCATCGAGTGACGTCTGCTCCTATAATGCGCATAAAATTTTTGCCAGCTTTTCAGTAGTTAAAAAGCTGTTTATGCATCTAAAACAAAACTGTAGCATTTTTTCATGCATGTATGCGCACACACACATTCCAGATAGCATTTAGAGGTACAGTCTTGCTCCTTTCTCTCTCATTTGCTGGCAGACCAAGCACAGGCTAGCTTTGGTTCTTTCTGCTGGTATACCAGTGTATTTCTTCTTTTGTTGCTGGTACCAATGCACAATCCAGAGTCAAACAACAAATTTACCTTCTTCTGAAAGAAAAGAAACACAACAAAACCTACAATAAAAAAATTTCAAAAGCAAATAAACCCCAGAAACATCCCATGAACAACAAAAAACCCAAACCACCACCCATCACAGCCCTGGTAACCAGGGATTTTACAGAGCAAAGGGCTGAAGGAGATGGAAGAAAAAAATAATGCAGAAAAGGTAAAATACAGCATTCTCAGCGAGATTATCAGTCAGCAACAAGGGGACAAACATAACTGGCTGATTCAGTGGCATTTAGGTTATCTTTCCTAAGAATCATACTGAACAAACCTGTTCTCTTCCAGATTTGTAAACACCCTGACAAATGGTATAGGGCAGCATTTATAGCAGCTGATATTAACCAAGTCTGCCAATTTTTTTCCGCAAAGATGCGGAATATCTTTCTCATCCCGGTCTGCACCGTGCATGCTGCTCCAAGTCAGAGCTGCAGTTAAAATACTGACAGAGTGACTCACTTATGGATTATAATGGACTTTTATGTTGCCAGAAATGATCTTGCTCATACAAGGAAAACATATCTATACCTACCCACCATAAATAACTTAGAGCTTACTGATTCAATGCCAAAGTAATTAAATAACGTGTTTTCAATCTGCTTCATTTAAAGTGAATTTCCAGACAATAAAACTTTGCTTTCTTTTTAATTTACACTCAATTTCAGGCTGAGGGTAAAAGCCAATATAAGGATGCTGCAGTTATCCAGCAACGATGTATCAGAAAATGAAGAATTACAATTACATTTAATAGAAAGGCAAGCAAAACTGGATCCATGGGCACTACAGCGTATTGCTTATTGCTTGGAATCACTGAAAGTTAAATCAGTTGGAAGCACATGATCTTCCTGGAGCAGGAGAAATATAAAGATAAGAACACAAGTTGCGAGGTAAAAATGAAATGGTTAAGCATAAAGGAAGAGGCAGGAAGTGCCAAATTTGGCAGGGCTTAGAAGAGACTGTATCTATAACAAAACCACCCAGCTGCTTCATTTAAGAATAGGTAGGAAGCCCAAATCCCTCATTACCTCAGAAATTATGGGTCAGACTCTTCCAAGAGCAAAACAGCATTTGATACTGTGAAAGTGGGCCTGAAAGTTCAATAATCTCTAGAAAAATTAAAGCTCCTAGTCTGGACTAAGATTTCTATGCCACAGCAGCAACACATACATGACCAGACAAAGCCCATCCTCACAGATCAGAGGTCCACTTTCAGACAGGGTACACATCTCTCCTTTCACATCCAGCTCCTGCCTTCTCCCCCTCTCTACTCAGAAGAGGTAACAAAAGTTGCACCCATGCAGGCAGTGGGAAACAACCATGAGAAAAAGTGGTTTGAGAAAGGGAACACACGTACGGAAAGTACAGAAGCAGAAGAGGGCAGAAGTGTAATCTAATTTTAACAGGTAAGAACATGTACTTCCCTATTTAATGAACCTAATCCTGCCTGCTGAAGCAGGATTTTCTTTAGCTAGAGCAACAGAGCCAGGTGAGTCTCCTGAGAGCTGCAAGAGGGACAAGTAGGACAGCAGTGGCATGTGCAGTTATACCATTATTTCTTTAAATGGAGCAAATGAAGTGTCTTGCTGCACTTGTGCTCTATAGTGCATCAGGTTTTAAGATAATTTTGTATTTTTTAGTGTTGGGAGGATATTCTCATGGGGCAAAAACTACTCACACTGAGGGGATTTTTTTCTTCCTTCTAGAAACTTAGTCAGCTAAAATGATTGTGTCCTGTTCCCAGCAATGGCCACATCTCCTCTAGCCCATTGTGATGCAAAATTGGATGAGTCTTACAAATGTTCTTGAGGATGTTTTAATTACATCTAAAATACATCTATCAACTATTTGTGCAAATGATAAGTAAGAACACTCCATACTGGACACATTTTGGGGTAGGGAAGGAGACCCACCCTGCTCCTATGTAAAAGGGGTTTGAGCTCCCATGTCATATGCAAAGGACAGGTCAGCGTTCAATAGAGACACAATCAATGCATCTTCTGGGTTAAATTCCTGAGTTCCAAAAGACTATACCACATTCAAGCAAGGTGACAATTTTCCTGCACAGATCAATGCAGGCAGAATTCATTTTTCAAAAGTATTTCTACATTGAATGTCTATTTTCTATTTTTCTGTGTAAATAATTAGATATTCATAGGTATCAGATACTTGCAGACAGTAGATAAGCAAAAATACATACAGTGCCACAAGCTTTATTGAAAATTCTTAAATACATTAACCACATACTGCTATGAAATGTTTAACATCCATTCTAATAAGTGTTTTAATTCCATGAACAATTAATTCTTATGTGACATTAATTGTCCAAACCAGGGGCCCTCAATTAATTATTGTCAAAAGTCACTTTCTAGCAAAATGCAGGCTGTTAACAGGCAGCACAGAAAGGACAGCTGAAGTGATGCTCTTCACTGTGTCTGTCTGCAAGAGCAGAGTTGGTTCTCCAGAGGAGAAACTGGCTACAGGAGGATGTGAAAGCACCATGTTGTGGGAACAGGTGCAGCTACTTTCCTTATGCAGATGCATTCCTCCTAACTTGCCCATACATCTCAATACTTAGAATAGTTAATCAAACCAGCCTCCCTCGAACAAAAGCAAAGTCCAGAGCACAGAAACAAGAAAGCAATTTTAGCAAATAGCACATTCATTTCTTGGACACTTCTTTGACCTTTTGACATTAAGGGTTCTGCTAGTATGAGTTCACCAAATCAATCACTTCTACAAAAACGTTTTGTACTCATAGGCTTAACAAATCGATTGTGACTTTTTGACTATTTAAAAAAACAAAACCCAAAACCAGACCAACAACAATGAAATCAAACCAAACAAACAGAAGTGTTTTATTCTTTACATACACCTTTGGTTCTTTTTTAAACTCTTTTCCAAAAAGGGAGGACACATTTGGTGTTACCTAGAAGGAAAGTATTGCTGGAATACTTTCATATGGAGCTTTGTACATGTTCCAGCTACACAGCACATTCAGAGTTCCTAAGCAATTAGTTAATGTCAGTATTTTGTTGAAGATACTTTTAAGATAACACAACAGTAATATACAGAGAAATTAATTCTACTCAAAAAAGGTAAACAGTAATTAACATTTCCTAATGTTATCAGTTTTGAGGAGATCCTATAATCAGCCTGCAATGTATAATGTGCACGTCTTACAGGATTTGAAATAGAGGATAAAAGATTTGTTTAAATTACTAGACTTGAATTTTATTAAGGTTGTTGCCAAAAGTAGATAAGACATTCACAAGAGACATCACTGAGCTTTCATCTATTGTACGTTAAAGCAGTGTTTCAGAAATCTAATTTTGCAGACCATCAGATACAGTAAGTCCTAGGTTATTATTCCATCCATGTTTTCAGAAGCATAAAAAATGCAAGATGAGATAAGCAGAAATTAGTAAAAAATTTTTTCCATCCATCAACACAGCATTGAAAAATAATATGAAATAAATTAGACATCAAGTACACAATCTCTGCTGCATTTTAAAAGGCTACCAGCAGTGCCTGTCTCCGTCTATTTTCTGCCTCTTAACATTTCATTAAACAGTAAAAACCCAAAGAGAACATAGCCTGACTTTGTCACATGAAAAATCTCAGCATTTTCTTACTGGTGTCAATATTATAAAGGTCTGACAATCTAGGTGATTTTTAACATGTTTTCTGTTCCTATTGCACAGGAGGACACCAGCAGGTTAAAGACTCAATGCCTGACTTTATCTCCTGGCATAAGAAGCTGTAGACCAACCTTTTGAGGATCGCAGCTTTTCATAACTGACAAAAGTTAATGGCTGCACAGAGATTTAAATACTTCTATCAAGAAAATATTATTCAGAAGTACCATCATTTAGTAACTAACCACAGCAGGAAATCAAGTACATTGAAAGAGGAAAAAATATTGAGAAGAAATAAAATCTAACTTACAGCACTGGGAGGCAGCACTGGGCAGTGGTTTCTTCTGGACTTCCTCCTGAAATGAATACTAAAGGAGAAAAACAAAACAGGACGGAACACAGACATAAGAAAACAAATTATAACTTTATGAAACAATTTTCAGAGTATAGCATGCCACACATAAGAGAAAATATCCCTGGTAGTATCAAAAGCATTAAATATTCTCCACAATATCTATATTTAAACACATTCCCAGAAGATTCCTCTTCTTTCATGCCAAAAGTCCCATGTTACATGCCAAAATCTGATGTCACAAAGTGCACGTCTGATTAAGGTGAAGTCTGCTTTACAGCAAACCCAGGCCTGATTATCAACTGTGAGACCTCAAATTAGACATCTAAAAGACCTTCACACCATGATGTCAGTGCGACAGGGAGCTCAGGACTGAGTAAACAGCTGTCTACATTTAGACACTCCAGCACAGCTTCAACAGTTCAAAATTCATGTGGGCTCACAGCAGCTCTGCAGTAGGAGATGGAAGCAGTTAGATAATTAGTGTGCCTGGCAGGGCAGGAACAGAATGTTTGCCCAGTCAACACTTGCAAACACTCTCCTATGATCCACTTTACATCCAAACTGAAGAATTTTTCATCTCATTTAATAATACTAAATTAGAGAATGCAGAGGTATTTCAATTAGCCAGCTTTGACTTTTTACAAAGCTGTTTGTTACAGCATCAAAGCATTCTGTAGGGGAATGCCAGTGGTTTTATTTTGTTATTCTCCTCTATATTATATTACATAGGGCTATGAGAAAATTAGGACAATTGACCAAAATAATGAGAAGAGTCTTTACTAGGAAAAAAAGGTCTGACATCAAAAAGGAAGTGGGAACCTTAACAAGCTAGTGCTGCAGCCTGTGCAAAACAGGGCCACTAGACAGTCCCTCCTTGGATTTGGCAAGGATTAATGACCAGTTTTTTGCATTGAAGGTGACAAACCACAGAGTTCCGCTGTGGTTACCTTCCGATCTGTGCTATTTAAAATGCACAAGGGATCCTGAAAGGTGGTTATAGTCTTATCATCAGCAAACTGCCAACCCACTGAGTTAATCAGGATTGTGAAAACAAGAACTGTCGGATCTCACAGCACTGACTGGTTGACAAAGTGGTGAAAGGAAGTCTGTTGATGAGCAATTTCAGCAGCACAGGACAGCAGTGGGTTCTGAATTATTATACTCGGAGATCCCAAAATGGCAGCAGGTTGTTCTTTTTAAGGCATCAGTCCAACGGCTATCAGCATTCTCAAAATGAAACCTGAACATTAAGTGTTTATCGGAAGATAGGCTGGAAAGCATTTTTACGGTACCATATGAACTTCAAATGAACCTGCTTCTTGAACACTGCTGTGCAATTTTAGTCTGTTCACCCATCATCTCAAACAGAGATAGCTGAAGTTAACACACAGAAAAGAAGATAGAGGCACAAGGTTGTCCTGTGTTAAATACCCCTGTGAAGACTAGGATTCTGCAGCCCAAGCCATGTAGGTAAGGCAAGGCCTGTAAAGCTGAGTGGCACAGAGTGGATGCATGAGGATCAATCCTTTAATTTCTCCAAATAAACCTGCCTCCAGCTAGTTTCACAACATTGGGTTTGGTTGCTTAGAGCAAATAAGATATTTCATCAGGCAATGCAGAATTAGGTGCTGAATTCCTTTGCTACAAGGACTGACTTGGGTACATTTGAAAGGCAGCTGGCATCCACCAAAGAAAAGTCCTTTGAGTGTTGTTAAACATAAGGGTACTGCCTCTGGCTCCCTAACTTCCCGAGCTACAAGTCACTGCCAATTAGGAGAATATGCAATGAAGATCTCTTCCCACTCTGGCTGGCTGGCAGACACAGGTCAAGAAGAACCTTAGGTCAAGCCCTGCACAGATGTCTTTACAATTTTTATTTTCTCATTGGTGACTGGAAACATCCATAATAAATCTGAGATCATTAGGTGACAAACACAGATACATTCTTTTGTTGCTGGTATTCGAAAAAGGCATACACACACTTAGCATGCAGATGAATGGCACTGCAGAGAAAGGGGAGTCTCACATAGCTCAGGACATCTTTGAGCAAGTACCAGCTCAGTGAAGCACTAGAGGGCACCTATGCTTCGCTGAAGTACCTGGCACAGGCTGCTGTTACAGCCCACAGGAGTAGGGAGGCACCACAGCAGTATCGCCGACAGGCCAAATCACAGATTGTGCTTTTCATTGACACTTAGGGGTTCTCAAACTTCTCGGAAGGCAGAAGAGGTTGCCTTACAGTAGTTACGTTTTTATCGACCCGAATATTGGTCTGTCCTCAGACAAATCCACCTTATTTTCCTTCATCAGCACAGTAAACCAAATGACTCATATAAGAAGAAGAAAAGTACAGATGAAGGATGTCAAAACAAAAAACTCCCTAAAGACATTGTATTGGGAGAATATTTGCAAGTCACCTTGCTACAGAAAAAGACGTATCAGAGTCTAAGCAAGCAACCATCTTCTTACTCTATTATGTTCACCTCAACATAGGTATTGGGCTTTTTTAAATGCTACATTTCTGGTACAGGCATTAACATGTTAAATCTTGTTTTGCAAACAGTATAAACTGTAAAGAAAAGTTTTAGACATGTAACAGTCTGTCCTTCAAAAAAAGTAACTTTTAGTTTACAGCTGTTTAGCCAAGTACATACTAGAAAAACTATGAAACCAAAGCCATAGGTAGCAGGCAGCATAGTACAAAATTCATATAAACTGAGCCATTAACAACTGGATTAGTACAAAATCCAACAGCTTCAACAGTCCTGAGTTCAAAGAAAGATTCAATATCTTGCTTTGTCTTCTTCACAGAAACACTCAACTTCAAAAAAGTCCTTTTTGACTTGATTTCCACAAATGAAAAGAACACTCCACAGCCTGAAAAAAAATGGTTTCACTCTCTATTGAGGTAAAGAATGTTGTTGACTTTCCTTTAAGTATTAATAAAACAGAACTCAAGCACTTCTGGCATGCTGAAAAATATTCCTCTCCTTAACACTAAACCGTACACTTGAGAAAACAGTTCTGTAAATAGTTCATGGAAGACTTGTAAATGATCAGCATTTAGTAGTTACCCTAGTCACAGAGATCCAATATTAAGAACAAACACAAGTTAGAAGGCATTCAGGGCTACATTAATCTTTCAATTTAGATATTTACCTCGTCGTCTCCCAGTGAATTTATTTGTTCTAATTTTCTGGTCCAGTATCTGGCCTCTTCTTCAGGGATATCTACATCAAAAGAGTAAGTCACACCACCTTATTAACCAGGCAACTCTGCATTTTATCACCATTACACCTAAACAGAGAGAGTAGCCCAAGAACACACCACAAAAAATCCACATGTGATTTTGAAGAAATAGGATTGTCTTATGTCAGCACTCAAATGGAAAACAAACATTGCAAATACTAACACAGTCCAAGGGCTTATATTGCTTTCCTGTTTAAAGCTGATTAACCAAATGCACACTGCACAAAGGTAGAAAAGAGTAAGACAGACTGGTTCACATTTAATTCAAGTGTTAAGTTTTGTGGAGAGCCATTCCACAATGATATTTTAATACAATTGCCATGTGCTTGATAACATACATCAAGAGCCTCTTCTGGAGGCTTTTTCAACCTCAACAGAGTAAGGGCTCCCTTTGAATAGCACACCTTACCTATGTACCTGGTGTAACTCAAGTACCAAAAAGTAAGTGGCCACTTTTATTGCTTTTCAGGCTATAAGACGAGTCTTTTGAGGTCATGAGCACTGTTATAGGCAGTCAGATTCACATGAAAGCACATTCCTACTTTTACACCACCCTGCAACTTCATTGTGAAATGAATCACAACACTTTCACCTCTAGAAGATTTACCAAGTTGATGACTGACAGGAAGTAGCAAGCATTATCACCTTTATTTTGGTAACCATTTTCTATTTCACACTTTGAAGTAATATAGTGCCCTAATGGAACACAGACTTCTGCCACTCAAAATTTCACCTCTCAAAGTATGCCCTTGGAGAGGCAGATGAATTGCTGTGAAAAGCTTAACACAAAATTATTTAGAGATGGGGTGGTGTGAAATCATTGTAAAAGGAAAAAAGGGGGTTGAGTTTGTTCTGATTTTTTTTTCAGACAGTCAATATCCCTGACTGAAACAACTTCTGAAATCTGGCTATCAATGGCCTGAAACCGTACCAACACAGAAACTTCAGAGCTCCCACAGGAAGGACGTGCAGGGAGTGCTCCAGCTAGACACCGCCAGCCCTGCAAGCTGACAAGAAGATAGTACTATATCAGTTCAGCTGGTTTTCCCATTTCTTGCAACTCTTTACTCTCTCAGGTGGCCTCAAAAGGAGCTAAGAAGTTTTCATCTAAGAAGTTTGTTTTCCTGTAATGACCTGTACACTATGAATACCACCACAATGATATGTTAACCTATGCATTGGCAAGAACAGAAGTAGGATAGGATGCCCTCCTGATCAGTTAAAAGTTACATCCTAAGTTACATCCACTCTCACTCCTGAGGGAAAAAAGAACAACATGTACTGGCAGGTAAGCTTTCCATTGGAACTTATAATGCTTTCAGAAAGGACCAAGTATTGCTTACTTCTTATACTTAGAAGGGATATCTGTCCTACATGTGTCCTCTCTCAGCCACACAAACATCATCTTATGAAGACAGTGACCACAAAATGCTGGAGATAATAGTGGCCAGCATGTTAGAACACGAACCACTATCAACAGGAACAGGTCAGATTTAGTGAAACTGGAAGTTTCAGAAGTAGATATTTCCTTGGACTACAAATTCTTGTCAAAACTTTTGTAACAGAAACATCACTGTATTTTTTATGCAACCAGCCTCACACAGACAAGGAGATAAAATAGTCCCCATTTGAGAAAGTTTTATGGAAACCCAGTACCTGGCTCTAGAAAACCTTCATTAAGCAGAAGAAAAGACTTCTCCTTGTGTGGAGGGAGGCCAAAGTAATTTATTTAAACCATAATACACAAAGCCAGTTGCTCTTTCTGATCTACAGTACATTACTTTGTTGTGGAATGGTATTAGGAAACAAGGTAAGAGAAACAGGAGAGAGTCTTCCACAACTACAAGAGTTGTAGAAAAACATGCATGCTTTTGATCATCAGGGCTGTGGATCACAGCTGCACAAATTTCTTAGATGAACTCTGCACAAATTAGCATTGGCATTCAAAGCAAATCTGGACAGAACTGATCTAGAAAGAAGACATCAACAAACTGAACAGCTATCAGCATGCAACCCGATGAGATTTAGGAGGACAAACTCAAATAAGGGCCTAAAACAATCCAAAAATTACAGCAGAGCCTATGAAATTGTCTTTGGAAGCCATCACTTCTCTAAGAGATGAAGATGCTTGAGCAGGGAGGTTGGACCAGATGACCCACTGTGGTCTCTTCCAACCTGACAGATTCTGTGAAAAAGTCATGAACTGAGGACTAAAGGTCAGAGCTCAAACAACTCAACTCTGGAGCCTGAAATCAAGACCAAAGGGATCTAGAAGGGATGAAGCAATGGTTACCATCAACACTGTAGAAACCCAAGGATGTCTCAGGGTAGGCCTTAATCCTTTCCCAAAGATCATGGTTAAGTGGCATGCCCAGGCATGCAGGAGCACCATGTGTCTCTTGGATTTACTATTCCTATCTTCTATCCCTGATAACCATTTCATAAACAGAGCTATAGGATTTTTACTGCAAGATTGCTGCTTCTATTGAAACAGCTTCTTATGCAAGTCAGAGATAAAAATCTGCTACTGTCCAGATACCAGACACTATAAGGACAACTTCTTGATGTAAGAGAAACTCTTGTTCACCAGTACAAATAGCAGTACAATTACTGTACTGTAAACTTTAAACATGAAGCAACTGGCTTATGACTTTGAGTCAGGAGAAGAAATTCCGAAGAGCCAGAATTCTTGATTTTTTGAGGAAGTAGTTTATTTTTTACTTTCACGTTCTGTTGTGTCTCACCTCAGTCAGCAGTTTTGTTGTAACTGTTTCTTTGGAATGCAAAGAATGGAAATCTCTACGGCAGAGATCACAGACTGCTTGCAAGGCTACATCCACTGGCCAGCTCCTACATCACTCCCCAAGTCTGATTACAAAGGAAATTACTCCACTGCTTCTGCTTACAAGATAAAAAGATGCACTAGTCCAAAGAGAGGGCACTTGATGGCAGTTCAGGACTCCACTGACATCATGCTTGATAAACAAAAGGAGCAAGGCCACATGCCAGTGAAACAAAACTGCTGAACAAGAACAGAGAGGAGATGGGCAGATATGTTCAATAGCTTTTGGGGCTTATTAATTTGATACCAAAACAGAAACACTGCAAGCTTTGCTGTCCTTGCTCCTACTGCCATCTTCAGCTAGCAGCTGAACCCTTTGTTTTCCGTGGCCTCTTGGTGTTAGGGAGCAGTGAGGTCTGGCTGCTCCTTAAGGGAGGGAATGTAAGGGGGATGCCATGGCTGGCAGGGCAGGGAACTTGCCAGCTAAGGCCCCATCCTTACAGCATCTGAGCAAGGTGAGCAAAGCAGGCCCAGAGATCATGGCAAGGTTCATGCAGGAGCCCACATCAGGGACAGGTTCATGGTGACAAGGCAGGTGTGAGGTCAAGCCACAAGTGTGTACAAATCTGGGGTTGAATCTATGGGGGGGTCCATAAGCAGGCATAAACATGGCAATGGCTGGGGTGGGGGATCACTAACTCCCACAGTATCACTCAGGACTGAAGGCTCAGAGATGAGATGAAGTGGGATTCCTGGGTCCAGAAGCAGGGGCATGGGTGGAGATCACAGGTGATGCTGCTCAGTTCAAATAAGACATATCACTGTACACAACACCCTGACACCTGGATACACTGCACCCCCACAGAAATGGGCACACAGCAGTACAGTGACTCATCAGACTGAGACAGGAAATAGAGGAGAATTTGGCGCATCTGTACAGGCCACTTCACTCTCAGAACCCCCCAGGTACCTAAACAAGACAGTATTCCTGCTTAGAGATCGCTAGCTTGGCAATAACTAGGCATTTCAGCCCTAAAGTTTTTCTTCTCCTCAGGTTTGGTGGTCCTTGCTCTAATCCTTGCACATCACCTCATGCCTCCTGAGTTTTTTCCAGGTAGCAAGTCCTGGGCTGGGGCATACTCCAGCTCAGCATGAATGAGAACAAGTGCTGGAAATAAAAGTGATACTCCCTCTCTCCCCTCTTTCCTACAAACCTTCGCCTGGCTTCCCCTCTTCCCAGTCCCAATTTCTTCCCAGTTCCAAAGTATGGGAATCTTTGCAAGTTCTCAACCCCCTGAAATGACTTGGACGAGCTGAGCATTTCTTTCTGTTCAGTTCCCAAGACAATAAAACATCAAAGCACATTTACTCCACCTGATGGCTGGATGCAGATCAGAATGCTCCCAGTCTGGGAGTGGTGAGGACACTAAAAGCATCTCCACTCCAATTATGAACTAGAAGCTGCCTGGCACAGAACCAAGCTGTGATAGTTTGGGAGCCAAAAGCATATTTGAGTACTGCATCCTGTGAGGGATTTGCACACAGTCACTGCACTTCTAAAAAAGAGGGACAGAGTAAAATTGCTTTTAAACAGGACAATTTTACACTTGAAAAGCAGCATCCTGGAAAGTCTGTGCCAAAACACGTTCACTGCATCAAAACAGTAATAAAAAGACTGTCTTCTCCCTACCAGCAAATTTTCTAAACCAACGAGGAAAATCTGTCTCACTTCCTTGATATGTCTGTCTTGTTCCTGAGAATAAACAGATAAGATCAGTGGAGAAAGCTGCTCCAGTCTGTCTTCACTAACAATCACTTCTTCCCATGAAGAAGGCAGTTTATTGCCATTTTAATAGACTACCAAGCATTAAAATGCTTCACACCCTAAAGGTTAATATCAACTCTCACTAACACTTCACATTTCCCATGCTCACTCTTTGCTGCACTTTTAAGAGGATTTTCAGTCAGGTAAGGATGTTCTTGGACATTCAAGAACATGGGCCTGGCAGAGAGCATTAGATGACATTCTGGTCCTCAGGACCACAGTGCATCACACAGAGATGCACAAAACAGGAGGGTCCACGGATCTGCTCCCTCCTTACACCACATGCTGATGTCACACTAACAGCACTATGGACTGCAAGGCAAGAGCTGCATTTGGAACATGAAATGGGGCACATGGGGCATATATCAAGGCCACCAGAGATGTTCCTTGTCCCATTAGAAATTTGGACATTAACAAAGTTTAACTCCTGTATGACCTCAGGAAATCTTATCTTCTGTCACCAGGAGCAGAGACTAAACTTTCACCAGCCTTCATTAGCAAATGACTGCTTCCCAACTGCAAGCCTGATAAATACTTAAATGCAATTTTATGTGAAAAAACCCAAAATTCTCGAAGTTGCCTTCATCATGTACTACCACTATCAGCATGAGAATGTTCTGCATTTATTTCAGTTTTGGCTATTGCCAATCTCCAGAGTACCAGGAGAAGAGATACCAAGAAGGAAAAAACCTGAATGTATCAGGTGGAAGCAGGAGCAGCAAACTAATCTGGGATAAATATAGTGCAAACCACAAATGAGTTTATAAACCTCTTTACATACACAATCATGTTTTACATCAAGGACTTCAGCTTTTCAAATTCATTTATTCCCTTTTACAAACCCTTAAAAACTTCTCGAGCTTCACCTAAACACAATGAAACATTTTAAATACACTGAATAACCTGGGGTACTGCACCTGTGTGCACCTGAATGAAACAAAGTAGCCAGAGGTGACAGAAGAAGCACAGCAGCACAGCCAAACAGAAGAACTCACAGGGTTTTCTAAAGCTGCTATCCCAGACAGCAGTGCTTTACTCAACATGAAAAGCAGCACAAGCTGTACATGTGACACATATTGCTCTGGTTCTCATGTATCTACAATAGCCAGGAGATCTTCACCTGGGAAACAAAACACCAGACACAATGTTCCTAAGTGTCACTCCAAACCTGCTGTTATTAAAATGTTGCCTCCACAGCACAGCTGATGGACTTAAGAACATCCACAGCAGAGCAGTGATCCATTTAATTTCCTGTGCAGGTTTAAAGCAGCAGGTCCCAGCTCACATGACAAGAGTCTGAACATGTAAGGAACCAAGAGCCCATATTGCTGCCACTCAGTTAAATAAGAAACTGACTTGTAAATCCACCGGGAGACATGCAGAGGCAGTGCTGCAAGCTGAGCTACTTCCATGCATCCCTCTAAGTCTCACAGTACTTGGACAAGGAGGCAGAGCCTAATCCATGTTGCAGAGTCCTTCTCTATCCTAGAGTTGATGGCAGGTGATGCTCAGTCATGGTGTGAAGGGAAGCACCACTGGAGAAGGTGACACAGGTAGGTACTATCTTCCAGAGGAGGATCACACGCCCTTAGCACTTAATGCTTTTCAACCTACTTCTGACCTTGCCATGGCAAGACAGACTGAAAATGGAGATCAAAGCAAAAACTGCAGCACTCTTCTAGGGAAGAGCAGCAGAAGCCTTGAAAGAGGCAACTCATGCACCCATTTTTTCCTGGACATTATGAGACACTGGGAAGGCAGACAACTTTTCACACTCTAAAACTCAACTCCTTCAACACAGCAGTGTGGAAACCCTTTTATTTCAGTATCTGGAACAGTAAATAATGGAATAAGTAATACATGTGCTTTAAATTTACTTAAGTGTTCTGCAGGAAATTCTGTTTCTCTAAACATAAAAATTTAAAATATTAGTGAAAAAAACCCAAATCAAGCAAACAAGCAAAAACTCCTGAGTATAATAGTAGTGAAAAAACACATTATTACCTGAAATGTTTTTATTTTTTAAATCCAGGTGTTCTAAAACATAATGACTAACAGGGATTCTGCTTTCTTAGACTTGGAAAAAAAAATCATGCAGTCCAAACCATGAATTGCAGTAGAAAGCAAATTCTCTGTTGGACACTCCCTGAATATATAGGGAGACATCAGAACTTCATTTTGTTTGAAAGCACAGACAGTTTACAAGCAACTGTGTCAGAGTGAACTGAGATGAGAAGGTAGTGGCTACAAGCCTTGCCTGCAGCTATGGGTGCCGTGTTCTCAAAGCCGCAACACTTGCCCAAAAGAACCCATCTTTCACCTCACAAGGAAATCAAGTCAGATGTTCCTCTTCTCAGAAAACAAGCAATTTCAGTAATCAACTTTCCCACTGGCAGTGTGACAGCAGCAGTGAATCACCAGAATGTTTCCATGAGGAAGAGGAATCGCTCCTGAACCACGCGAGACAGCTTAGCTGTCAAGACAGCCGAGGTGTCAGATACCTCGTTCCCTTCACACACTGGACAGCAGTGAAAAAGCAGTGCTATTACCCCTATAAAACACTGTGCTCACCCTGAAATATAACCATGAAGGGGACTGTGCACTTAGAATAGCACACTCAGAGGACAAGATACAATTTGCATTGACTGTCGTGCTGCAGGGCCACGCTCTGCATCCTTCCCGGCACCAGCAAGTGGGGTATGAGACTCACAGATGTCCTAACTCCTTCCCACAACAGATGGCCAACCCTGACAGGTGGTGGCCAAATGCCAGCAGGTGCACAAATGCTCCACCTGTGCTTAGAGCATGATACAAATTGCTCACACTGCCAGGGGCTTGGCAGCAAAAAAAAGAAGCAACAGGCAGAGTAGGAGAGATGAGCCTTGCAATGACAGACAGCTTTGGAACACTTCAGTGCCCAATGCATGGAAAGAAATAGCACAAGCCCCAAAAACATCATCTCTGTTCTTGATCCCAAGCCTCAACTAAGAGCTGGAAAGAGAAGCTATGTAAGACTGGGATGCATTCTGGCTAATGCCTTACATTTGGGGTTTATTTGATTTGGGGTTTGGTTTTTTCTTGCTTTTAAGTAAAATAATTTTTTTTTAAAATCACATGAAACTTAACTTGAGATCAGTTTGCTCTAATTAGCTACTTTTCCATATTCTGTATTTTTCGACCATGAGCAATTGTCAGAAATGCAGTTCTTAGAACATCACATTATTTATATACTCTGCTAATGATAATGTTCAGGAGCACTAAGGATTAATGTTTCACTAACTGAACTGCACTCTTCTAAGAGGGCTAAGTGCACCTACCACAGAACAGCTCTAACAACACACTTGACCTCTTCTAGAGCCAAATTTGTCTAGATACAAAGAAGGTAGTTTTCCTTGCTCAGGAACAAAATGTCAGACTGCACAATCCTGAAATAGTATTAGAAGAAAAAACTGCTGCTAATCTAAACATTTCAGCACTCAGGGACTTTCAGACACTCCATACTTATTCAGATCTTGCTAGAAAGAAGCTAAAGAGAAATGTAGACCAGAAATTTCACCTCCACTGAACTATCCTGACTGAACTGAGAATTAATACAACTTTACTATAAAATTCAAGTTGTCCGCACCTTTCCTCCACTGTCACCACTTCGGGGAAGTTATGGAAATACACTCACCAAAAGGTAATTCAAATCTTGTGTCCAGCAAAATTTTATGAGGAGTTGGGTTTTTGGTTCCACAGATTTCATCATGTTTCATTACAACTTCTGCCTCCAGTGTAGACCACTCCCCAGGACCTTCCTGTGAATCACAAGCCACATGTGAATGAACTTTCAAGTATGAAGAATTTTATTCAGCAACTCTCACACATTTGCTAAAAGACTCCAGGAAGAACTTTACATAATTATCAAGACCTGGTACCTTATTTTAATATCAATTTGCATCTATTCAGCACGTGCTGACACATTTTCTTCCAAATTTCAGAAGCCTTGATGAGGACAAGGAGCAAACCCCCCTAGCAGAACTGCTGCCTACTCAGTGGAACTGCAAAGGCAAACCACAGTGGCAGGACCAAGGAGTGCCTGGACAGGCAGAGGCACTAAATACCAGGCAGATCTTGTGACCACACTGCTGGGCATCCCCACTCTTTTCCTTTTATGGGAAATATAATATCTCTCTCTCCCTGCTCAAATCCAATAATCTTCTAAACAAATACCCTGAAATTCGAGTTAAAAAACCAAACACGTCCTTCTTAGCTGCAACAACTGCCGAATTCAGTAGCTGGGGCACTTACAGACATTGGTACAGCTCATTTCCTACTTTTTTCCACATATACTTGCACCAGTAGACACCCTCTAACACTGCAAGCAGAAGCCCAAAGAAGATGATGTAGACATGCTCCAGGCCTACCTTATCAGCTGGACAAGACAGAGGTCTTTAGTAGGAAGTCATAGAAATCTAAGCATCAGACTAGGCAGCCAGTCCTTAAGACTTCAGACACTTGTCAGTTATGTGTTCCTTAACAGATTAAGCCCTGGTTTTTGAGTCCATGTGAGCAAAATGAGACCAAAGACCCCTATGTAAGCTCAGTTTTGATCTCACTTCAAAAACAAAACCCATGTGACAGGACAGCCCTCTCCATTCACCCAGCCTTCCTGACTTCACAAGAGGAAGTTTTGCTGAGAAACAGCCTGGGCTGCACCAGGACAGACTTGTAACAGGTTAACTATCAACACTGGAGCAAATAAAGGTTCTGTGCCAGCTTAACCTCATCAGATTGGTGAATGGCCTTCAGAGCAATCCACACAGTCCCAACCAGTGTGTCCCAGATCAGTCCCTTGTTCCATACTTCAACAATTAGGCCCAGGTCCAGCCGACTGATCTCACTGCAAGAAAAGAAAAGGAAGCACAGGTGAGAAAAAAGTTGAATATGATCTAATTCTGCTATAGGTTCTGCATTACCACCACAATTCTACCAGGGAACTATGTCCACCCAGCTGCATCAAGCTACAGAGAGCTTCTGGAAGTGTGTGGTTGAAGCAGCTCACGCTCACAGGGAACACTGGTTTCTAATAACTCAGTTTAATACTAACTACACAAAGATTGCAAACTAAAACTCTGTACTGTGTCATGCATGGACTGCCAGTCAGGAATTTGTCTCTGCAGGTATGCACACAGGAGGAGGAAGTGTATCTTGGGCCAAAACCTAGAGGTGAGCTGTTCTTTGTCATCAGGCACCCCATTTCTAACAAAGTGTGTGTCTTCCTTTGTACATAGCACAGCAATACAAGTGTAAACTCTGGCAGGTCCAAACTTGCCCATACTTACCTGTGAGTGGAGCTGCCCCAAGCCAAAAGTAACAGCCCCAAATCCATCACAGCTGCATCAGCCGTACTACCTACTGCTCAGGGCTGTGTTGCAGCACTTCTGCTCCAGCACTAGCTTCTTCCACACAGCCACCAAGTGCCAAGTTCTTGGAAATACTTATCTGAAGGTTTTCATGAACACCTTGCCTCTCAGTAAGGAAAGGATGCATCTCAAATTTGCTTCTTCCCTGTGTTTCATAGCATTTATGCCACCTTCATCGATGCTGACTTATACTTCATAACTTCATAACGATGCTCACGTCTACTTCAGAACAGTGTAACCCATACACCGCTGGTAAAAATAATGAAGTAGAGATGAATTCTGAGCCGTCTGTTGATACACAACTGTCTCAGGCTTATAATGAACAAAGGCTATCACTCCTAATTCTTCGAGCTCAGGGCTACCCTTTAGTGCAGCTGTTAATGCCCAGAAGTGGGTATCTTGGACAGTCAGCACTACTGCCTTCTGTCCAAATGTACCCATGTTAAGTCTATCAAGGAAATTTAAAAGCATGTTAATCTCTGATTTCTATAGATTACCATCATGGCCAAATAATAAAGAGCCACTGCAAATCCCAGGATCCACTTGAGCTTGGACCCCTTCTTGGAAGTTTAAAAGAGAAGTTTAAAAGTATCTACAAGGTTCAAGACAAACCCTACAGCTACAGCGAAGCACATTAAAATCTGTTTTAAATCCAAGTGCTTCTGTTCTTTGAGACACTGGAATTGAGGTCACAAGTGTCCAGTGCTTGGGTGGCTCAGTCTAAAATAGTTCAAAACCAAGCTATTACACAGGTTTATTATGAGTTTATGCCTCCAGCATCCTCTGTTTGGGTAGGGTTGCTCAATATATCCAAATAACTAACAACCTGCACCATCACTGCTCTGTCCTCTTATTCATTGCCTCTTAGAAGATTACATTTATCTGATCGCAGGTTCACTATGACGGGATGTCTGCTGACTGGACTAGTGTGAGGCCAGAAAGGGAAAAGAAGGAAGAAATGGTCTATTTTCCATTACAGTGTAAAACCACATTCTTTGCTTCAACATACATCGACAGAGCAAGACACTGATCATGAGACACCCAATGGGCTTCTATACAGAACTCTACAGGGCAAGTTACCAGATAAGAACAATAAATGAAAAGATTTTCTGTAGAGTGGCTTTGATTGCCTTTGTGTCTCCCTTTCTCCACCTTCTGGTTAGATGCAGAACAGCTTCACAGAACAAAAGAGCTGAAATTGAAATTTGGTGTCACTCCCTTTCCACAGGCACATAGTATTTAAATGAAAGACATTTCTATCAACTTCAACACCAATTTAGTCATCATGTTCTAAACATCAGTTTGCACTTTCACTCAAGAGGTGCTTGCTGCAAATATGCGCTCCTTTTAAAGCTGCTTCAAAATTAACAGATGTCCCCAAAGACACATTAAAGCACATTAAAGTGCTTTACTGATCTAATAAATAACCCAAATCTCAAACAACCCCAGAGCCCCAAATTCTGAAGTGTTACATCTTGCAAGGTGTTTGGAAGTCAAAGCAACAAACACAGACAGCAAGCATTTTCTTGCTTGCAGTCTGTTCTCCCACTACGCTACATGAAAAAAGTAAACACAAACACAGACAGCAAAAGCATCCTTCCCTCAAGGAATAATTACTATTTTCAAAAGCCTTTTCCTACTTCAGAAAAAAAAAAAGAGCAAAATAGACAATAGTAGTATTGGAATAGTAGTGTTATTTCTCCTGGGACAATTTAATACACACAGGATCATGCAAAACTCGTTCCCTGCCACATATAATACTTCTGTTATAAAGAAACACCAGAACTACTGTGCTGTTGCCTGGTTAAAGCAGGGGTGATAATGGTGAGGTAGTTTAGCTAATATTCTGCTTTCATATTCCCTAGCAACTAATTACAGAGCGTCACAGTGATCTTGCAGCATGCTAGCTAAGCTTCCAGCTGATATTAGAGTACAGTTCCAGCAGCTGCTTAAGGGCAGAGAGAAAGAACAATCATAAGAGCTTTCATCCAACACAGACACGTGCCTTTCTTAAATCACTGCCGAGTAGTCTCCTCTGTAGCTGGCCATATTTAAAGCCAGTTCTTGTCCACAGGATGAGCACAAATCACAGGCAGAAAGAGTTAACAGTTTGGGTATGGGCATGTGATTTGGCACACAGCTACAACTCTCGGTCCTAACCTTACCCAGTCCTGCATGGTTTACATCAGTGACAGCCATGGCCTGTGTCTGACCAGGCACTGCAGAACTGAGAAGATGGTGGCATTCAGGAGCACGTGTCTTTCGCCAGATGCCACAGGACAAGCTCTAGACCCTCCATGCAGGAGTACACAGAGCACACACCTCACACGCTGCTCCAAAAGCAGAGTGCCACCAAATAAGGGAGGAGAGAGCACAGTTATGATGGCAACACTGTACTGACCCATGTGAACTCCTTAACCAGAGGTAACAACTTCCCACTTTGAAGTGAGGAGAGTCAACTGCTGCGGGATTAGGAAACATTCTCACAAAATTCCATGTGGATCTCTTACTACAGGCAGATATCATGTAAACACCTCAAACCCACTCAAAACCAGCAGCACTAGCTTTGACTCCACAAGATGAATATATCAGTCCCCCTCCATTTAGTAAATTTAGTTCATGTTGTCTTACAAAGCTATAGAAAAAGAAGCAGATGCAGTATATCAGTAAGTCATTCATCCATCAGAACAAAAAACAACATTCTTAAAGACACTGGGAAATCCTTGACTACATGTCAGGACTATGAGGACCAGAGCAAATCAGAAGTGCCAACTGCACTAGAAGCCCTGGAAAACCCAGAACAAACTGGTTCTGCTGCTCATAGCAGGGACTGGCAGCCTTCAAACTGAACAAGAGGAGGTGGAAAACACATTCATGGGCACTGGACCAATGGTAGAAAACGTCAACACATGAGCACCTCCCACACTGAGGTAATCAGGATCACCATGTTGAGGTCCTGAGTGCACTCTACCCACCCCATCTTCCTATGGCCCAGGAGCTCGATTTAAGCTCATCTATGAGACTTTAGTCTCTGCCTAAGCTATGTTGTAGCCGCAGCTGTGCGCATACCTGGCCAAGGACAACATCAATCCAGACCCATCCCACAAACTGACTTCCCAGCAAAACCTCAGATTTGCCTCCTCACTATAGACCTGACTAGCAATTGCTGGTCTCTGTCTGACCCTGATTATTGTTACCAGACACAGCCCTGACCCTAATTTGCTATCTTTCACTCCCAGCTTGATCCCCAGACCTGTCTCATTACTACAAACCTGTCTGATGACCTGACATCTCCAGCAGACACTGGCCTGACCCTGCATGCACTGTTCAGGTATTGTGTGACTGGGTCCTGGCTGGTGAGGACCTTGCCCTACCAACCATCCTACCACACTGCTTCTGGCTCCCTGTCCCTCAGGGAGCAGCTGGCCCTCACTGAACCCTGACACACAGGTCTAAGAGCAGGAATCCAGGCAACTCAGTACTGTCAAAGGACACAGGCTAGCCAGTCCATGGCATCAGCAGAGACAATGTCCCAATGCAGATGTCCTTCACCACTAGCCAGTGTGTACAACAGGAAAGAAAATTATTTAGGTTGTCATCAGGCTTGTGCATTTCGCCTACCCAAACACTCCAATTCATGCACACAACAGCAGCTTCATGTGAACATCAGTGCTGTGGAAGGACTTAACCACGAGCACCTCGTCACTGCCCACCACCATACTCACAACATAAAGTCCTGTTCCCAGCAGGGTTGGTCACCTCGCACGGCTACCGTTGTGCTCTTCACATTTTGCACTTTCAGAGTCACATATGTATTGAATTTATCTGGGGAATGAGACATAAAAAGTTTTATATATATCAGCATACCCTTTCATCACATACACACAACACTTCCAGGTTTTCAGTTCACACAGTGCATCAAGAGAGATCCCAAATGAAAAGCCCATATGGGAAGACATCACTGGGTTTAAGAAGCCAAATGTTCAAGATGTTTTTCACCTGACATGAAATTTTCACTTACAGCTTTTCAAGCACAAACAAACAAAAAACCAGACAACTAATCAGTTGCAATAAGACAGACTGTAAAATTCTAAAGAACATAGACACCTAGGAAGGTGCCGCTACTGAAATGCAGACAAGAGGTAGACAGAGTTTGAAGGAATAGGACCTGTCATGCAGACCAAGCAGAGTGAAAAACAAATTTGCAAAACATAAGCAAGAAGCAGTTGGGTTGATGGTATCATCTCTTCCCTTCTGACCCAGATGCCCTCTGAGTTCTCACCCAGCTTTCCACACAAGAATCCACAAATAACTTTACAGACCAGTCAGGGGCAGAAAGAAGAGTAATTTGTTGCCAAATGTGCTAAAACTGATCTAGAAAAACCACGTGACACTCACATTTTGACAAGACAGGATTTGTTTAGATTTGCTTTTTATTTTAAATCTAAAGAAACAGCCTGGAACAATTTTTTTCCTAGTTCCTGCTCTCTCTTTGCTAACAAAACCAAAAGCAGCCAAGCACAGATACACTCAAACTTTGAATATCAGCATCTGAGAATGAGCAACCTCCCTTTTTACAGGAAGTTATCACTCTATTAGTTTCAAACAGCCTGGAAAAAGACACGCCAACTAGCCAGAAAGCAGTGTACATATTTTAATACTCCAATGTTCTGTTGCACCTATTCCCAGCTTAAGCTAGATCACAGTTCATTTTCATACTGTCAAAATTTATATGCTTTTCGCTGTGGGCTGCTACAGCATGTCTCAGCATTTAGCTCCCAGTATCTTAACAGAAAGGGAGAAAAGGGAAACTACATGACCCAGAAGCTCAGAAAGAAGCGTGAGTCACTGAAAGTCAGATTCCTTCACATCTGTATGCATCACTTGCATCCTCCTGGGACAGGTTCTCAGTGAAACCACATGCTTTCCCTAAGTTAAACTAGACTAGAGAACAAATATTTTGCATCTGTGAGCAGGCTTCTTGATTAGAGAAAGGATAAAGTACACATCATCTCCCTTCCAGTTTGTGCACTCAGCTTTCCTTCCCTGGAAATTCAAGGCTAGTGAGCACACAGATCTTGACCTGACATGGAGTATGGACAAGGAGTCCTGGAAAGTTTTCTGCTGTAACCTAAGGACAGCTATATTCAGAGAATAAAGTTGAACACATAAGTCATGAATACAGCTGTGCAATTGTTTCAGATCAAAACACTTGAATAGGTGTTATTCCAGAAGTAAACTGCTTATTCTTTTGTAAAGTGTACATCAAATTTCATTCACTAAACGTATTTGCGTGCTAAGGGATTCTTTGTTAGCTACTGAACCACAGTGGAAAAAAGGGGCCTAGACTGTAAATTCTGGGCATCACCAGCTGTTTGTTTTTAGTTTATTATGTGAGCACAAAACCTAGTGGATGAGATTTTAATTCCAAGCACAGCCATTATGGACTGCCACATAGGAGAATGATTCAATTCTGCAGTTCCATCCAGCGGTCCTGGAAGGCACTGAATCCACACAGACACACACCAGTTCTGCTCAGCAGATATTTTCAGATCCTCTTTTTAAGAGGGACAGAGGATGGATGAGACAAAAGGACAGGGTGAGGTGGGAATGGGTAACGGTAGAGGAACATCTCTCCTCATCCATCAACTGTTCAGCTCAAGTGAGCAGATTCAGTTTCTTAGCACTGTGACACCAGGTCACAGTCTTAAGCCTGCTACTAACTCAAGCTGCCTGGATTCTCAAGGTGGATTTTGTCACTCCCACAGAGAACACAGACTAGCCAAGAGGAGGAGATGAAAACTAGAGGGAGCAGCATGAGCAGCAGTGAGAGAGCAAGTATTCCCATAGCTGCAAGCAAGCAGTAGAGCATGGCTTACCTGGCGGTCCTTGGAGCTTAGCTTTTTTTACTGTGAAGAGAAAAAAAGAAAAAGGGAAAAAAGGCTGTTAGTGATTTTGCCCTGCTACATTTCATTTAAGCTAGAGCCTCACAAGGCATCCCATTAATTGGACAAAACCCTCAGTAGAGGCCTGGTAGCTGGAAATCCACACTCAGTTTAACAGACCTGGAGACAAAAACTCCTCTGTAAAGCAAGGCCTTCAAAAAAAAAATCATAGGATTAATATTTGGATAGTAATGTGACATGGCTAATGCAAAGCAATTTCAAAGTCAGTCCTTTGCAAACAGAAGTTACTGCTGCTTAGCAAGAAGTCATTTCATGCCACCTCACTTACAAGGTTACTTACACCCTAGAAGAAATATACATTTCTTTATAAACAAACTCCCCAAATAGTACACAGCAGACTTTCAACCACAAATTGAAAATAATCAAGCCTGAATAGTAGCTCTAAAAGTAAGTCTGTACTATGACATTTGTAAATTAAATTAACTGAGCCAAACAAACAGCAGTCTGAACTCAAATGTCACTTTCACAAGCACTTCTCTGTTAATTTAATTACAGGACAGTATTTATATATAAAAATAGAATGGTTAAAACATAAAACAGAACTGGTTCTTATCTCACTAGATGGAGAAGGCTCATGTCTACCTAAGGGAGATTTTGTTTACATTTCCCTTTTGCCAGCACTTATCTTCACTAGTATTGCTAGGTGTAAGCACTAAGAGGTGACATCTCTAGGCTCCCGATAGTTTTCCTAGTGGAAAACTAACACTAAGAAGAAAACATCTTTAAGAATCTAGGAAGCAAGACATACCAGAGAGCAAAAACTTTTAAGAGCTGGTATAGCGAAATTTCCTCCAGAAAACAGAGTAGCCAGTACTTACTAAAGGCTCACAGTGTCCACTCTTCAAGATTTAAGTTATAGAAAGGAACATTAAAAAAAATAACAAAATAAATTAAAATTTCCCTTACACAGTTACATGCAGAGCTGCAATGGAGTGTGATGCTGGAGAACACTCTTGCTATTTGAGGTCTCCTTTGCAGCCATTACAGTCCAGGGAGATATCTGCATGAAGTAAAATGCTGCACCAGGTATAGTATGAGCCAGAGACACCTCAAACACAAGTTAAAAGGGATTCAGCTTTTACCTAGACTGACAAGGCCCACAAGCCTTTAGGTCCAAAATAAACTGGTTCATTTTCTTCCATGTTCAGGGCCTGAA
>NW_008661287.1:36225-42560 GCF_000695815.1 Acanthisitta chloris
AAATGGTATGGACCAGTGTTCCCACTGACTGAAGAAACAGATTCCTTTTAATCTCTAAACCAGTCAGACAGTTTAACCACTGAGAAACACACAGGACAATCTACCCACTTTCTAGGTGCCTTGCATACCACACAAAAGCAAGCATTTCATGAAATACTGTCCTGGAGTGGGCAGGCACCAGCTTATCTGTGAACCCTCCCTCTTCCCTCCTTTGCAAGAGGCAGGAGACAAAGAAACAAGTGCATGTGCTTGGGGGTAGGAAGAAGGGACAAAGAGGGCAGGGGATGCACAGTAAGCTTCAGCTGGCCTCTCTCCTCATTTGTAAAAAGCTCCACTGCTGTTAGCAGAGAAGTGGAGGCAACCTCAGTATGGAAATTTGGTCTTATTTGTCAAAAAAGCAGCCAGAGTGGGCCAGTGGCTCCTAAACAGAAAGACAAGACACTGCCTCTGCAGCAAACCATATGCAAATGAAGAGACTGATGCTGCCTATACACTGTGGTCTCAACCTCTAAATATTCAGAGGTGCATTTGATGAAAGGCAGCAAACCCCACCTCAACATGCTGAGAAGGGTGCTGGTGTGGGGCCTCAGCAACAGGGATAACCCCGGGCAGCAGGCAGACTACACAAAAATCACAATCCTGCTGCAGACCCACACAACAAAAAAGGAGCCTTTCGTAACTCCCACAAATGAACACTATGCCTCTAGACAACCTGCATGTAATAAATTGCACCTTTGTGTGCAGAAGAAAGGCTTAGAACTAAGAGCTGAATCAGAAACCTGGGAGTCTCACCTCACCAGTAACTATTCCACTCTATCTACAAGTCTACACCGCACATCCAAAAAGTTCCTGTGAAAATTGACTTGGATACGTTTTTATTTTGTTAGCCCTACAGGAAAGCACTCCTAGGGGTGTGTAAAAATCATTGCAAACGTGCAGCTCTCACAGCATCTCAGGATCAGGACTGGCTGTGAGACTGCAGGGTTCCCCATGTAACAGCTTGAATGTCTGTGACTTCAGAGCTGGAAAGGGCTGCGAGGCACTGCCAAGGCCCAGACTGTTTGTCAGCCCAGGGAATTCACAGGTCAAGTGCATTGCACAGAACAGCATGCACCATGCCACTGCCAAAGGACCACAGCTTTCCAAAGGCACAATAAGCATAGCTTCCCTAGGGAAACAGTTGTACCTACTCCTGTTCCTTCTGTCTGGTTAGAGCTCTTCCATGCCAAGTGCCCAAGAACGGAGTCAAAGGAGTAATGAAGCTGTAAAGAAGCCTGATGTATTGATTACACTGCTGCAATAAAGGTTGAAAACTCATTGGTACTTCAGGAGGAGGAAGACAATCAAATTAATCTATGTGTAACAGTACAGTTTTATAAAATAAAATCTGTATTTCAGATCACATATTTCTGATTCAGAAATGAATCCGAAACTATCCTCTAGAGTGCTCAGCAGCACCAGCTTTTACAGATGCAGTTGCCTCTGCATTGCCAAAAAGTAAAAACCTAAAGTAAGTTAAAGGTCTAGATAAGATACTTCATGACTCACTCCCATTTATCCCACTGTTCCTTTGGTCTCTGGGGAAGCCACATTTTTAAAACATCTGGAAATGTTAAACTCTGACCAGTTTCAAAAGGCTTCTCTCAGCAAACTGGGCAGCACAGAAAGTCCATCCATTCAGAAGCAAACACCAAACTATGCTGAACTGTGATCCTCCTATGCCAGTGCACAGTACAAGCAGGACACCAGAGAGGAAATGCAAATGGTATAAAATTAGACAGGAAATCATGACCTAGTGCTTTGCACTGACATGTGCAAGCACTGCATGACAGAGATACACACAGATGCACCTGCTTCTCACCACATGCAAAGATTCATTAATCACCAAAAAAATACTTCAGCATGTCAGAGACACAGCTATTGCAAGGAGTTATTAGAAAGCAAACAAAAATTGATGGAAACATGAAATTCATCAAGACGTTTTTATTTTTTTCCCTTCTGGGTATCCCTCACCATTTTGCCATCACCCTAACAAAGAGACAAAAAGAAATTCAGCTGGAGTCTTGCCTGTAACATTAATTAAAAAAAAAAACAAAAAACAACCACACCACAACAAGATTACAGATGCTCTACAGCTGTCAGTTACAAAGGGTTGGAAAGTCAGACAGACTCCTAAACATTAAAAAGGAAAATACAGGCCAGGGATTGGGGAAAAAATGTCCAGAACCACTGTGGGAGGAGTTAAAAACAACCAAAGAGCATATCAGAGTAGTCTTAAACTCAGTTCTATAGAGGAAGTCTTGTTATCCACATATTTTTCAAACACTCTGTATGACAATGTTTTTTCATGACTAGATGCTCCATACACCAGTAAGAATTAAAACTGAGCATGCCAAGTTCCTGCAACGTTCAGACAACACACTCCTCAAACCTCCTAAGCAGGCATACGCTCATCAGTTAAAGGGAACCTGAGTGTTCTGAACACCTGTGGATTCAAGATTACCTTAACGCTTGCAAATGAGAGGGATGCAGACACAGGGAGTGCTGGAGCAGATGGCCAAAAGATTACATCCTAACTAAATCCAGCACGTGACTTATGAACTGCTCGATCCCCATGCTGCAATAAAACCTACATCCTTTCACAGGGGCCAATAACATGCCATGGAGGGGCTGCGGGAGAAATGAGAAAATGCAGTTTTAATTAGTGCTCTTTAAAAAATACAACAGAAAGCAGAGCATTCAAAATGCATTTTCATGATCAGTAATTTGACAAATAGCTTCCTCTTCCCCATGAAACACAAATGTAGTGTTAATGTGCTTCGCAGAGCACTCTTAACTTCTACAGTAACTGTCCCCAGCTGAAGAGCAGAATCAAGACGTATTTCCATTTCACTTTGCTTTTCTCACCTTCCCCAGGTGCTGAGACTTCAGTGCACAGTCACACATAGCACTAGGTGCAAAGGTTGCTTAAACAACAGAAATAAGAGACCACAGCAAGCTGCTCATACTGCCCAAGACTCGGTCAACACACCAAACTCACAGCTTGTGCACCCTGCAGCAATCATGCAGAAGGGAGAGAAACCCTTCTGGGAGGGATGCACTGGTCAGGTCTAGCCCTTCAGGCCTGTTACATGTTCTGTAACTGAGCCTTCGGAAACAAGTTTGCTGTATGAACCTTGCATCAACAGCTATAGCACATGTACTCACTGCACAGTGAGAAATTCAACACCTCCTACTCACTTCTTGAAAGTTACTTATAAAATCCACAACAGGCTGCCAAGTGCCACAAGACTGGCACATCTAACAAGGACTACTCTGTCCCCGGGGATCCCACCCTGAAACACAGGGACTTTTCCCAGAATCACAGCATTGATAAGGTTGGAAGGGACCACAGTGGATCAACTTGGTCCAACCTCCCTTCTCAGGCTCCTAGAGTGTGTGGCACAGTATTGCATCCACATAGTTCTTGAATATCTCTAGTGAGGGAGAGACTGGCACATCTAACAAGGACTACTCTGTCCCCGGGGATCCCACCCTGAAACACAGGGACTTTTCCCAGAATCACAGCATTGATAAGGTTGGAAGGGACCACAGTGGATCAACTTGGTCCAACCTCCCTTCTCAGGCTCCTAGAGTGTGTGGCACAGTATTGCATCCACATAGTTCTTGAATATCTCTAGTGAGGGAGAGGCCACAAACTCTTTTCTTTCACTGCACACCCTCATCTCCCACCTGAGGGTGAGGAACCCTTGTCTTTCCCACTACCTGGATCCAAAAGGTGCTCCAGGCTGGAGGAAGCCAAGGCCATGCAGTGATCTCACCCCTGATTTTAGTTCACTCACTGTTTTGATTCACAAAATCCCTATTAAAGCCCAGCAGCATCAGTTGTGCAACTAAATGCAATTGCGTGTGCCACTGTAGAACAGCAGTACTGACTGTGCCACGAAACTATTCTCCTCCCCTCATAACTACAAGAAAGAAAGAGGGGGATAAAGCAGCAGTTTAGTGGTTTCCCAGGTTAGTTATAAAGATTCGGCATGTCACAGCCACCACAACATTCCAAGCCTGTGACAGATCCACTGCATTCCCATACGTTCAGAAGGAGATTTCCCTGAACTAGTTCAAAGGAAGGATAATTGTGCAGGAGGCCCCAGGGAACCACCAGTTCATAGTAGCACCTCAACAGCCTCTGCTGTAATCACAGAGTGCCCAGAGCAGGGTCTGCCTGGACTCCCACTCCTCCCAGCAGAAGCCTGCAGAGCTGGGGAGGTTATTGCAGACCAGAGACTGTGTCAGCCACAGAGACCATTGCGAGACACGGGACCCAAGTTACATTTATTACTTGGTACTTTGTTTTTCTGCCAGGAAAAAAAATCCAACCCACTGGTTTACATATAAACATTGTTCTACTCAGGCGGGGAAGAGAGCATTTCATGCCCCAGTGTATTCCCTTTGAGGCTGACGTGATGGAAACACAGCGGGTACCTCCACGGACCAACAGTTGTAAATGCCAAGACCACATTCACAGGACACGGTGGATAACATTCTGCTGCTGCTGGACGTGAAAGAAGGGCTGGGCTGACCTGAGAACTGCCCTGCTGCCAGAAGGATGAAGAGCCACTGCAAAATGCCACTCCATTTGGTAACTGCCAAAGAGCAGGGACATAGTTCCCAAAGAACTAAGGTTGCATCTAAGGGCAAAATTTTTCTGGCTTAGTGCTCGAAACAGTCCTGCAAAAATCCATCAGCTACTTGACTGAGACAACTGTGGAGCAATCCACAGAGCCAAATTTACCTCAACGGAACCAAGGGATTGATCTGCTGTAATAAGTAGCCCAGAATAAATGGAATAGACACAATGTGAGTTTATTAATTTTTAATAGTTCATAGAAATGAGAAAAAAAACCAAACCAACCACAGAGCACTTACACACTGCAGTTCCCATTCATGTAGCAAAGAGCTTTCTTCAATTTGACCACACTAAATGCCCACAGGACAACTTGACTTGCCCTTCCCAAGGCCCTCAGAACCATGTCAAACAAAGGGAGGTACACTCCCTTCACCAACCAACCATCACTCAAGGATTCTTCTCAGAAGGGGGCAGGAAAGAGAGATTCTATTCTGTTGTCTGCAATAGCAAATTGATCTGCCCAAGGGATTTTCATATCACCAGATGTCTTGAGAATGAATTAGAATCCCTCCTAATACACATGAATTAGCATCTTCCTGCTCAGATGATCTGCAAATTCATTACCCTGTCCAGAGACACACAAAGCTACTAAGTTTATTTGATTTACAATACAATTTCCAACAAACAATTTTCTACCAGTCACTCCACCCTTCTTGCCCTCTGGACAGTGCCTGATAGCAGCTGGGACACATGACTGACTGCTTGAAGGGCTTTCCAGATTTCTGTGCTAAGAGGACACATACTCAATGATAACTCCATTCAAGTTCAACACAATTTCACATAGGATTTCCAGGAAAGCACTATATTAAGTACACATCCCTATAACTCTCCACGCTGCCAAACCTCGCTACATACTCCCCTGTTCGTCTGTAAATTCTCTGGTCAGTTAAGATCCAGGCCTTGCACGTACATAAGTGTCACAACCTGCACGCAGATACTACCTCACTTGCTTTTGTCTGTAGTGCAGACACTTCACACCTCAGGACACACAGATCAGCCACAAGGGATATTGTAGCTGCTGCCTTGTTCTGCTTCACCCCAATATTAGTTGCTTGCAGAATTTTCACAGCCCCAGGTTTGCTGTCCCACCACCTGCATGGGACAAACTTTGGTGAGCAAAGTAATGAAATCACTCCAGAAAATGCCCAGCTTTTATATGTAAAACCACAGTTTTGTCTAAATCTCTATTACAGTCATATGCCACAGGCATCAGAGCACCATAGCAAAGTGGCTATCTGGAGTATTCCCTAGTGTTTCACGCACGTGAACTTCAGACAGCTAGCAGAACAACACAATGACCAACCTACACAGAATTGAGCAAAGCCACAATTAATATTCTGTGCTGAACCAGACATAAAATGAAAGATAAATACAACCATTTTGCTCAATTACTCAGACTGATCCCCTTAGTGAAGTAGGTAGTTTCACACTTCCTGCAAATACTGTCACTTTTCATCTCAGCTTTGGTACAAAACTTGTTAAGTGCATACAGCACAGCTCAACTTGTATTAGAGCTTCACCATATTCCACTTATGCCTTCCTTACCAAAGTTACTAGATAACATAAAAAGAACAAACTCAAAAACTGGGTAGGAAACCCCTTCTGGCACTTGCAAACAGACCTCCTTTTATGATCAGGTGACCCA